>NW_022199054.1:0-1298 GCF_009176525.2 Contarinia nasturtii
GATTCCCATTCGTGTCGGAAGGATTTGGCGTAGTTTTCGAAATTATCATGTGATTTATTTTTTTTGACCTCAAAATATTTATCGAATAGTTTTTTAGTTTTGTTTTCAATTGACTTGATTGCAATGATTGGGATTTTCGTTTTTAACCAAATGTTCTGTATTGCGATTGCAGTTTCTTTCACTTCACTGTAATTACATTTTTTTCAAATTATCACTATTTTTTCTGAAAAACAAATATCTTTTCAATACGTCGGCGCTTGTGGGAAGTTTAGTTGGTTCAAAATCACAGTATATTCCGACAATTGTGTCGTTATTTGAGGATCGCAGTGTGCACGCCATCTTGCACAACAATCAACTGAGCTAGACATACATTTCACTCTGACTGAAATGTCATAAATAACGGTAAATACATTTTGCATATAAACTCCATAAATATTGTTTGTGGTTCCTATTAAAAAAAAGATAACGACGCACGTTCCATCCTTTCATTGCTATAAATCTTATAATCTAACACTTGTTTCATGTTGGTCATCGCAACCATTGATATTTGTTGATAAATATGTCATATTAATAATACGTTAAAATAAATTTTTGTTAGGTACTTTTTACTAAAAAATTCGACAAAATTTTAGGTATGTTCGGACCCTTTTTCTTGTATAAAGGTGAGTCAAGGGCTCTTCGCTCGCTTTTGGCGGTCTATTTGACTTAATTAACAGCGTTACGAACCAGAAAAAATGTTTTTAATATGTGTTGAAAATTTTGAAAAAATCGAAATTTTTGGTTAAATTTCAAAAAACGGACCCCCAGTGGCGCTAGGTCTGTGACATCAATTATGTAAAAACAACTTCATATTCGTAAATCTTACATATTTTGCCATAACTTATAACTATAGCCAGTATCCCTTCTAAATTTTCACAAAAATCGAACCACCCTATTGAACATAACACCCCATTGGTGTTCGGAATTCACGGTAACATCACCACTACCATTACCATCGAGATCTACAGTGCTGGTGGAAAGATGAACAAATACGAAGTCGAATATCTCACACGAGAAAGAAAATTCAAAATTCCAAAAGAATTGGACATGAAGTCAAAAGACTTTTCACCAAAAAAGTTCGCCGCTGTTTTGCCGACAAAGAAAGCAAAATAGAAAATACTAATAAACATGAAAAATTTGCTTTCGTGTTCGCTCGATCATTCGAGCAACACATTACTATATAATTATATACAAAGCAAATAATCCGTTAACAAAGCAAATAAGAAATAAATGTTCTGCGATTTTTTTTATTTTGGAAT
>NW_022199055.1:0-1046 GCF_009176525.2 Contarinia nasturtii
AAGCTGCGAGAAAAACATCACGTCGCATCCCTCGTTATTTTGCTTACGTAAGTGAAAGCAAGAGATGAGATGCGACGTGCTGTTTTTGCTCTCAGTCTTTCATATATTCTAAAAGTGTACGTAACGGATGCACGATACATATTCCCCTTTCACTTCGTATGTTCGCTGGTATAGTGTGTAAACGTTGTACCGGCAATAGCGTCAACGGCAGCACATACGAAGCGAAAGGGGAATATGTATCGTGCATCCGTTTCGTATGCGTTAGCCGCACGAGTTCAGCATTTCTCAGCTCTCAGTAATATGCTGAGCAGCAGCAAATCAAGATGCTCTGTTCAAAATATGTGAAGTGTGTGTTATACGGAAAGATATAATCATCAGAAATGTACCTGTATGATACCGCAACGACATGTAACTTTTACAGGCTATTTAAAAAAAAAAAAAAATAAAATTCTTAACGTTTGAAGCAAATTTCAATACAAATTGAAGGTACTTTCTATACGAAGTATTTTACGAATCCCATTTTTTTGGTGATTTTTTCAAATATTGATTGTTTCTCAAAACTAACATCAGATTCGGTTTTCGTAGCAAAAAACCCCTTTACACATATCAAACTTTGATTTACGTCTCTGGGAAAAGATTTATCTAGTTAAAAAAATTTCGCATACCATACCCCCATATATGGGTACATCATGGATACACCGATGAACGAATATCGCTCAAAAACAATACCAGCCTACTCCTTTCAATCCCAATCACCCTGTAAAGTCAGATGTGAATTTGCTGTTCTCTAAGAAGAATTATCGTGCTAACAAAATGGTTAAAAAAAATTGCGTACAGTACACTTTCGGGAGGTTGCTGTTGGAATGATTAGTGGTAAATCACATTTTAACAGTTTTTACCATGATGGCCAACCCCGTAAACCACGATAAATCATGTTTTGACAGTTTTTACCATTTTAAATGGTTTTAGACTACGATGTACCATCATGTCCGACCTCAAAAACCGTGTTATATGGTGTTATACCACGATGGACCGTGATGTCCAAC
>NW_022199056.1:0-1446 GCF_009176525.2 Contarinia nasturtii
ATTGAAATCGTTTGATGATGTACCATCTTTTAAGAAATATCAAATCTCGACATGATTTTTGATTTTTTCCATTTTTCTAAAAATATCAAGGTTACTTGGTATGCAATGCTGTAGAAAATATACTATGACATATATCAACTCAATTTTTTTCTGCAATACTAGTGACAGTTCGTACTTCAATTACAGCACAAGAAAAATTTGTAATTATTACCTTCATTATGTCAGGCCCGAAAATTTTTGACACACCTGTACATGGCCTACCAAAAGATTATCGTGCACTCCTTGGTACGCCAAGGAAAGTAACAATTGTACCTTTAGGAGGTGGTCACATGTGGTATTATGGAATTGCAAGCAATTTGAGAAATATTTTTTCAAATTTGAAGGAAGACACAACAATTGCTCTTACATTTAATATGGACGGGTTGCCTCTGTTTAAAAGTTCGCAGAAATGTTTTTGGCCAATTTTGGCAGATATATAGTCGTTTCCAAAAAGATCTGTGTTGTCAAACTAATACAATGAATTTCGGAACGCATTTCCATTCAAAAGTACACAAGGCTCCTTAGTTAAACGTGTCAATTTGGTTTGAATTTTGTTTAGGGTATGTTGTTTGTTCAAAATTTTGACGGTTCGCTGTAACAGATCTTATTGAAAACGACTATACATGGTACATTTCTATATATTTTGGCAATTTCACTTACAATAAAACTATTTTTAACAAAACAAATATTTTTAGATAATCCATCTATTAATCCATTCGTTGTGGCCTTTTGCTGTGGTGAAAAAAGCAAACCAACTAGTCCGAATGAATATTTGAGACTTTTTGTTAGCGAATTGAAGGAGATATTGAAAGATGGTATCAGTATAAGCGACCACCATATCTATTGAAAATATCGAAAAGAGAGTATGTCATTTTTGAGCTGAACATATTTCAAAACGAGAGTATGTCTTTTGTCGATTGTGTTAATAGCAAAAAGGGAGTAGGTCGCATCACATTTAAAAATTTATAAAAGAGAGTATGTCGTTTGAGGTATTTAGATTGGCTTAAAAGAGAGTAAGTTGTTGGCCATATGAATTTAGCAAAAGTAATTTAACTGAATTTGTTCATAATAAAGAAGAGTTAGTATTTGTCAACTCACATTTAAAAAAAGTATGAAAATAGTTAAATTAATGAATATTTTTGGATGAAATATCAATCGCATGTAATAGGCTCGCAGAAGCAGCTACACAGTTGCGTGAGTCAAAATACACATAAACTAACAAATCACAATAGCAAATGCCGTCTGTGTGTGACTTATCAAGCGCACAGATCATGTTCATTCGTGTTTGATACGTATGATTGTTTATGTGCGCCTGTGACGACAACAAAGACTCCGTTCGCTTCACTCACCCGTTGCCGTTAGAGGTGTCAACGAACGTTCGTTTTCGTGTTCGTTCGTGTTCGTTCG
>NW_022199057.1:0-3251 GCF_009176525.2 Contarinia nasturtii
ATTTATGTCATTTTTAAATTTTTTGAATCAAAAGATTACTGTCTTGAGAGACAAAAAATATATTTCAAAATTTTCACAACCTGGTGTCTCTCAAAGCCAAACAGGTGATATTAATTTTCTATAACTTTGATAACGAATCACTTTGTTATTTCCGATGTGGCTTGGTGGGACTTCTATCTATGCCCTGAGTGGAATAATAGTGCAATATAATTGCTTCCCTTCCGAATAAAGTAATAAAATATTGAAATAAGGTGTATTTTGAGGTTGGCTTCTTTCAAGCGCTGTAACTCATAGGTCCGTGAACGGATTCATCTGAAGTTTTTCCAGTAGTCTCGAGACAGATGGTACTTGTCAAAAATAAAGAGATATTTTATTCGTGACACGACCTGGTTGTCAGGCCAAAGACTTATTGAACCACCAAATAAGAGTACCTCCCATACAAAATATTCGTTTTTGAACCAAAAATTGAATTCGTTTATGAGCCCTAATTTTGATTGAAATATCTTCAAACTTTCAGAATGTTATTTTTTTGTGGAAAAAATAGTCTGAAATAGTCTAAAGTTTCACGTCATTACAGTAGCATACAGGCATGGCTCCCATACAAAAAATCATTTTTTTGTCATATTTTCAAGGAAACTGTATTAAAAATTGATTGTATCTCAAAACTAACCTCGGATTCGGTTTTCTCGTACCAAAAAACCCCCCAATACATATTTTTGAGTGTTTAAGTCTACATTAAGTATGACTTTTGGACGAAAATTGGACTCTTTTTCATAGGTATCACTCCAGGCATGACATTTTTTCCATCAACCAAAGTCGCGCAAAATCTAATGATTTCTATTCCTCGCGACCTCCAATCATCCTGTACAATCAGATTTTAAATAACTTTTTTGGGGGTTGAGGTAACCGATGGACAAATTTTGCGTACAGAGGACAATGTACGACAGACCCACAACAACCATGCTCAAAACGGCCTGATTTGGGTTCTCTGACCTCAGAAACGTCCAGAAAACATGTTTTTGAGATGTCGTAAATTTTGACCCATTGCAATTCTCTCCTCTTACACACTCGGTGTGTGCGGAAAAGTAAAAAGAATACTATCTAAGATTTTTATTGGAAACAATATATTATAAAATAAATAATTCCAACTTTTCCAGCTCTTTTCATTTTGTGAAAAATAGCCTTCAATTACATATATTCAAAAGAATTGTCTAAATTTCACAATGCAAATTATTTTGGCTCGTGTATCTTCGTTTCCAAGTTGTTGCTAGTTCGTTTCTGTCTAAATTTCGAATACTACCTCTAATGTCACAACATCTATACACAATATTACGATTTCTGTCTTTTTATGTGCTCTACAAATTCATTTTAAGTCCTTCCGTGTGCTTTATTTTTTTTAAATGATACTATCTTTCAAATACCTTATTTGTCATTTTAAGTACAAAAAACGATTATATTGTGATCTTAAAAATTGCGTATTCAATATTATAAGTTTAATTTGTTTCGAGAAAAGAGCTTTTTTGTTTGCTTTGGGACGTATTTACTGCTTTACTTTCACATGATTATATCTCTCTCACCATAAAATATTAACGAAAAAAATCGAGCAAAACAAAAGTGGCTAGTAAAAATGAGCATTGTATTTCATTTTGGAACGGAAATGGATAGATGAGAATTGGAATAAAATTAAGAGATATAGCCATATTCTATATAATATATAAAAATAAGAAAATGGACAATGGTCGAGGAGTGGGCGGACTTTCTCAAACTATGTATGAGTGGTTTTCCTTTTTGAATTGGTTTTGATTTTACCATTCACTTCAAGCTATTGGGAAGTTGAGACTTTATTCATAATCCATTGGATAATTGAAACTAAAAGGCTTCATTCACTCTGGTCAATATTTATATTGAAACATCTTCAATGTTCTTGTACATGAGTTATTTCATTAACTTCTTAATAGCTTCTAAATTTGTATATTTTCTGTCATTTTATATGTCAAGTTAAATTAAATCTAAATTATATTCAAAGTAAGTGCTCACCCAAGTCAGTATAATACTCTTTTCGAAGAGTGTACACGCTCGTCTCACACTCTTCGTATAGTTTTATTCGACTCCCTTCTCACACTCTTCTCACACTTTTGCATAGAACACGTATATTGTTTTTAACTGAGCTTCAATTTTTTTCTCTAAAAAAATTTTTTTTTTTCTTTATAATAAATTTTTCCACTGATGGATAATTTTTGATTTTGTTAATTTTTGACATTTTGAAACAAATGAACGTATACAAAAAAAATGAATTAGATGTTGCAACAGCAATTGTCGTTCTGTTGTATTTTGACACAGCTGACGAATGCTATAAACGTCAAAAATGTTCAAATATCAAAATACAAACATTACTTCCACTGGAATGCAGTGACAGCATTACCAATACCATTACACACTCTCTTCTCACTCAATATACGTGTTTTATGCAAAAGTGTGAGAAGAGAGTGAGAAGAGTGTGAGAAGGGAGTCGAATAAAACTAAACGAAGAGTGTGAGAAGAGCGTGTACACTCTTCGAAAAGAGTATTATACTGACTTGGGCATCAATAAGTAAGGATTTGTGAGTGAGAGTACCATTCTTTTCAAATTGCCGAGCAATTTGGTTAGAATTTAACCATTAATGGATTTTACTTTTTTTCTCGATAAGAAGAGTCATTTAGTTGAGTACACTTAATAAACATGTAAGTCAGTGAATTCACTGTAAACCAATTTGATTATAACACCCATAGTAAGAGAATTTTCGGGATTGATTTCAGTTTAATTTCATTGAGTTATAATGTGCACTGAGAACAAACTTTCTTTTAAAAAAAGTTCGAAAATGATTTATTTGTTTTAAATTTAAAAAAATCGTCTGAAACGTATAAACGTGGATAAACGTTCATGCACGATATTATTATTTGGTACAATTCAAATTCCTAACAGTGAGTAACATTAATTGAGTGAAGATAAAAGGGTATCACTCAATATTGAAGTGTACCAAACAGATGTATCTCATGCTGGATAAATATTCTCTGCTGGAAATATAATTGCGGCTGTCAGAGTCAATTTAACTGAAAAGTTAGTTCTATGTCTGATTTTGCAGTAGAACTAAAAAAAAGTGGATATAAGCATACAAAATGATTTATTGGGTGTGTGCATTAATTTTAAGGGATTGATATGGATTATTGGATTATTGGATTTGAACGGGGAGTGTACTGTTCTAAATGAATAC
>NW_022199058.1:0-9280 GCF_009176525.2 Contarinia nasturtii
TATATGACAGTTTAATTTAATTGACTCATTGTGAGTTTTGGCGTAATGTAACAAGTTACTAACAACAATAAAGATTAGTGGAAAAAAACGTCAAGCCATTACAGATCTTGAAACAAATTTTGGTTGACAATTTTAACAATCAATAGAGAAAGTTGGCGTGTAAATCGGCCAATCAATATCTGAATTCGGAACCACTTTCCACAAACGAAAAAACATTGACAGATACATTTTTTATTCAAGATACCAAAAAATGTGAAATAAATCACTTAATTGGGTATTGGGTAGATGCAACGATATCGAAACATATATTTATTATTGCTTTTAATGATTATTGTTTTCTGATGAAGTTTATAAGAGAAATCGATATTTAATATAGCTTTTTTCATGAAAGTAGATATTTTTTCCATTTGATTACTATTTCGATCGTAAAAATCCACAGCAAATCCCTACTACCGTGCTAGATGGTGTCGACACGAGTGGACGGATTTTTAAATTTATTTGAACGACGCCATGTTACTATACTATATAACAGACATTAAAAAAGCACTTGAAAACATAAAGAGTAAAAGTGATGTTGATTGGCTAAAACCAAGTATAATGATAGATGGGCTTCATATATTTGCTCAAGAGTTTTGTTCTATAATAAACCAGTCATTCATTCAGGGAGTTTTCAGACCAATAAACCAACTACCAACATGTGAGAAAGTAATCGAAATGTTAGCAAAACAACAACTAGATGAATACCTCAATAGTAACAATATCCTAGCACCGGAACAATCGGGTTTTAGGAAAAACCACTCGTGTGAGACATCATTGAACAAAGTTATAAATGAATGGAAAAGCAGCCTAGAAAATGGAAAAATAATATTATGCATATTTCTAGACTTAAAGAGAGCATTTGAAACTATTGATAGAGAAAAAATGATTGAAAAAATGCAAAATATAGGTATAAATGGGAAAGAAAAGAAATGGTTTGAAAGCTATATTTAAAAGAAAGAAGTCAAGTAACGAAAATTGAAAATCACTATTCATCAAAAGAATTAAACAATATTGGAGTAACACAGGGATCGATATTAGCAAGTATTTTGTTTTCGATATACATTAATGATATTTGTAACGTAATTAAAAATGACCAAAATGTAAAGATTAATTTATTCGCGGACGATACAGAAATACATATTGATGGTGATAATATAGTAACAATGAATGACAAAATGAATAATGTACTAATAAGATTGAATGAATATTTTAAAGCGAACAAACTGAAATTGAATACAAAAAAAACTAAATGCATGATCATAAGTAGTAGAAAAAGAAATGTAAATAAAAACGAAATAAATCTGAAAATTGAAAATGAAAAATTGAATGTGTAGGAGAGAAAGTATTTAGGATTAATTGTCGACGAAGAATTGAATTTTATTAAACACATTGACTATATATATAAGAAATCAATATCAAAGGTAGGACTACTAAACAGAATAAAAAACAAATTGAATACCGAAGAAAGAATATGTATCTATAAAACAATAATAGCACCTCATTTTGAATATTGTCCATCAATTTTATTGATGATTAATGAAGGCCAATTATATAGGTTGCAAAAGATACAAAATAGAGCAATGAGAGCTGTCATGAAAGTACCAAAAAGAACAAGTATAAAATTAATGTTAGAAACACTAAACTGGATGAGTGTGAGACAATTAATAACGACAAGAACGTTGTCACTTGTGCATCAAATCTGCTTGGGCACAACACCCAATTACCTGAACCAATTAATAAACAGAAATACTGAGACACACAAATACAATTTAAGAAATAAAAATGATTTAAAAATTAATAATTATAAGAAAGAAATTGCACAGACATCACTTATTCATAAGGGATTTAAAATGTATAATCCCTATAGAATTAAGACAAGAAAATCAAAAGAGTTTCAATATAAAAGTAAAAGTATGGATAAAAATGTACCAATATAAGTAGCAAAGTTGCTAAAATAAAGAATAATAATAATAATAATATACTTGTCCATTACAACGTACATGTAACAGAAAAAACACACACTCCATGTCCTCGCTAGTGGACATAAACGATTTGAACCGTCGATGTGAACTAGATCAAGTATAGAACTTTACATAGGATCATATACGATGAATATGGATTACACAGTCTGTTTCGAAATACCGTCACCAATGTCGACACCATTTGACATCAAAATTTTGACTGTAAAAATATGTGTTATTGTTATTGTCGTTTCATTGCTGTGTAAAAATCCAAATACAGTTCCATATTTATTAGTTGAATTGCCATAGATTAGTTAGTCCACTTCAGTTTGACCAATTGTTACAACTCATATTTAGAAAATATTTTTAATATAAACATATTATATTGAAATGAAACGACTTAATTGGTTCAGAGCGAAGATATAAAACATTAATCCTGTGAGTCACTCAATTTATTGGATTTAATTTGAAAATACTATCCCCTTACACACTAGGTGTGTGCGGAAAAGTAAAAAAAATGAATGGAATTAACAAATTTCTGTTTATTTTCCACTATAAAACGTGGTCGAAAGTGATTCATCAACTTTGTGTATTTATGGCGATATGTATAAGGGACCAACTAAATGGAGTTAGAGTGAAAATTTGTGTACTTTTTTCATTTTCAAGGAATTGTCTATTGAATCAACTGAATGGACTTAAAACGAGAATTCAGCATTTGAATCCCGTAAGTTAGAAAATTGGTGCCAATGAAAATCAATATTTTTAAATTCGATATTTTTTGTGATCAGTTGAAAGCATTCATCAGTTTGTTTGCGTGTTGAAGATATTTTTCAAGGAATTTTGGCAAAATTCAAACATTCACGGCTTGAAATACTTTACACAACGGATGCACTGGAGTAATATGTGAGATTCCCTCTTTGATTTGATTATTAAATTTCATTATTGTTAGATATTAATCAGAAATGTCGTTAAATCCAACACAGATTTTGCTGGATCATTGGTATCAGTGGACGGAGTGGAATGAGGATCCATTTAAGTTGAATATCGATGGAACAGCAGACATTTCGTCAATTCCATTTCCAACGATCACTTTTTGCCCAGTAGCGAAGACCACAAGGGAGAAAATTGATGTAACAATTCGATTTCGAATTTATCTGACATTCAGTAAGAAATTGATATGAAGAATTGTTTGACTTTGCAGGGGATAAAAGCACGCATATATGTAGTGGATTATTAACAAATTGTCCAAAATTAGCTCAAAGGCAACTTTTTACTACCAAAAAGGGCGAAATGTTTCGTGATAAATGCAATTGTATGCCCGCATGTACATTGTACACTTATCAAATAGAACACGGTAATTGAACGGATTCAGATGGATAATGGAAATGTAATGAAATTTATCGAAATTGGTTCTTTTCGGATTTTATATTGACTTAACGATTGTCTTCTAACTTCTGACCGTTAAGGTATAGGTTTAAAAAGGTAAATTGTTTTGCTTAAAAGAATTTCATTTCAAAAATCAATTCAAATGCTCTTCAGAATACCGGCACTGCACTCATAATGAGGCTTAATTGCTATGAATGTTTATTTTATAGACACATTCATTGTCGTATTTACAGCCCATAAATTTAAACGTTTCAATTGAAAATAACGTGCGCTTTTGCTGCACTTCAATTTCCACATAAAATAAGTTCAAAATGCAAACCAAGCCAACAACATGATATCATCACCTCAATCAAAAAAAATCAGCTGTGTAAAAAGTAGACGAGCTATTTTATTGAGTGCATACAGGTGTGAATGAGTCTCCAATAAATGGATCTAGTAGTAATCTTCAAAAAATTCTTCGAATGTATGTTCAACGCCGCTGTACGCGGACGCGCTTGCATGTATGTACTATCGTGCTAGCATCTTGTGAATATTGATGAGTGAATATTTTTCCATAAATATTTACATAACTTCATTTCATATGCGATCAGATTTTGCTTTTTAAAAAATGCACGATTGTGAATTAATATCATAGAATTGCTGTTTATATTGTTTCTGAATCGTGGAATTGTTATTGTGTTCAATGAGTAAAATGCCATATTTTCGTTTAGTCTACATGAGCCTTTTCACATTTTAGTTACAATTATAATTTATGTTCTGCCAATACAAACATCACAATTTGGTTACATAAATCGCAATTGTTTATAATTATAAATCCGCAAACGAAGTAAACCTGTTTGATACAGCATCGAAAAGTACGACTGTAAAACACGATTGACCAGCATACCTTATTGTATTCTTCTTTCAACAAAAATAGTCGCGCAAAAGATCGCACACCGAACATACATCATTTGTTCTCTTCACCATTTGATATTTGTTCTCTTCACCGTTGAATAGCAAACAACCGGTTTGACGTAGTGTCTGTGGAAAAGAACAATCTTCAGATTGTAGATAAAAAGTAGCGAATATGCAAGAAGCGAGTGTGAAATTTCAGTATTTTGCTGCATTTGTGGGTAATTTTCAGTGAATCAATTGAATTTGTTAAATTTCATTATTAACCATGTGGGTTATTCCGTTTTGTTCAGTGAATTTGTTGACAGTAAGCTATGGAATTACCCTCGGTTGGCCATCACCAAACATCTTACTTTTAATATCGGACGAATCACCATTGCCATCCGGTAAAATAACATTAGAAAGTGCATCATGGATTGCATCGCTACTTGGTGTTGGTGCATTGTTTGGCAATCTATTTTTTGGTTTTATAATCAATAAATTCGGACGCAAAATGCCACTGCTTCTACTCTCCATTCCGACCATCGTAAGCATCTGAGCCATTGTGCGAACACATTTAACACGAATTTATCGATTTTCTTTGATTCGACAGATAAGTTGGTTGCTGATTTGGTTTGCACAAAATATTTACTATTTGCACGCAGCTAGAACACTGATCGGAGTCGTTGGCGGTGGAGTTTTTGTAATTGTGCCATTATTTCTCTCCGAAATCGCAAGCGATCGGTAGAATACACATTTTAATTATAGATTTATGATGATGACTCGATGATTTATAACCTCATTTCGTTTCACAGAGTTCGCGGTTTTCTCGGCTCAACATTTATTTTAAGTGCCAATTTTGGCATTTTATTGGCTTTCGTTATTGGAAACTACTGTGACTTTTATACGTCTCCAAAAGTTGCAATTGTTTTAATGATTGTTTACATTGTTTTGTTCTATTTTTTCCCTGAGTCACCCACATTTCTTGCGAAACAAGGCAATTTATTGGTGAGTAGCAAGCGGCATAATTGCACGCAAATCGAGCGTAGAACACAAAAGCGACGGAGAGCTGCTTGCGACTGCGCAATGTAGTCGTACGTATGTTGCGTTCTATGTTCAGCTCTGGTAGCCGCCGGAGAGACGCGAACAACAAATCATTAATGATCATTAGTGCCTATTGTGATTGATCAAATGTATGTTTCTTTGCAGGCGGCCGAAGATTCGATTCGTTTTTATCGCGGCATTCGTGAGAATTATGAGGAGTCAGAGTTGCTTCAGTTGGAAATGGCTAAATTGAAAAATTCAGTCGGCGACACCAAATCTGACCAAAACCATGGCAACTCATTCATTTTGTCAGATTTGTCAGAGAATCCAGCGCGTAAAGCAATTACAATCGGAATTGTTCTTGTTATATTGAATCAATTCAGTGGTTTCTTCGCAATGACAAATTACACCGGACTTATTTTCAAAGAAGCCGATTCAACTCTGCCGCCTAACATATCGGCAATCATCGTTGCGACTGTTCAAATTGTCGGTTCATACATGGCATCTTTATTCGTCGACCGCGCAGGAAGAAAGGTAAACATTTGTTTTTCGCACAAATCATTGTTCTGAATGCATTTTTTTTCGTTTTTAGTTCTTATTTGCCGTGTCGGCGGTCGGGATGGCGGTGGGATTGGTCGTATTGGGAGTATACATGATGCTAAAATCATGGCAATATCATGTTGAATCAGTTAATTGGATTCCAATTGTGGCATTCTCATTCGTTATTTTCATTGCGTCATGGGGAATTGCCTCTCTGCCATTCTTGATTATTGCTGAAATAATGCCGGAAAATGTGAAAGATTTTGGTGTTACATTTTGTACGGCACTTATGTGCTGTTTTACATTCATCATAGTTAAATGCTTGCCACTTTTAAGCGATGTGCTCGGATTTCATGGAACGATGTTTCTATTTGCCGCTGTTTGCTTATGTTCGGAACTTTATCTTCACTTTAATATGCCGGAAACCAAAGGAAAAAGTTATGAACAAATTATGGATTCACTTCAGTAGAAACGACAGAGATAGTAAAAAGATTTTAGTAAAAATTTATTTTTAAATTATTATCAATTCACATAATTTGGAAAATAAATCAAGTGCAATGAAATTTGATAAGAATTGTAAAAAATTCGGAGTTTTTCTTTGCATTTGTTGGTGATGATATAAAGAATCTTTTATTCGCTGTTTGAAATCACTAGGGGGAGGTAAATATTTGTTTAATAAAAACAGATTTTTCGAAAACATTGCAGCAAAGTTAATCTTATGAATTCAAAAGAAGCATACATTTGAGGACAGCATTTGGATCTGAATTTTAGCTCATTCTGTCTGTTTTACGTGCTTCGCTTTTCTGTCTATAGTTATTCAAATCAATTAAATCAAAAAATGAAATAAAAACAGTGAATTCAAAAAATCAGTCCAGTTTTTTGCATTCAATGTTCTCTCGATTAAATTGAAGAAAAAAAGCGAAAATAAATCACCGAAAAGCAATCATTATTTAATTCTTTATTATTAATGGGTCATTACTCTTTTTGATAATTCATTGGAATTCGAATTTTTATGCCAACGTCTGAATAAATAGATAAAATGAGAAGAAAGGATCAATTGTTATTCTTGAACCAACCGTGTTTTCAATTTGTATGACTGTCAACACGCCAACTGAATGTGATCAACTTCATCGTGGTTCTTTGAATCACCAACACAATTGCAGCTCTACGCGCCATTTTTCACCGAGTCCGTGGATTACGCTGATTCACTATTACACACAGTGAGAGACGCTCACAAGCAGACGGCCATTGGTGGAAGATACACGTTTTGAACAGTATTAGAATTTTATTTGTGCACAAACCAAATTAAAAGGTGAGCTTTCGAAATATTGGCTATTTAATTCATTCAGATAATCAAATTTGTTGAAAATCTATCTTGAATTTAGTGGAGAAATCATGCGCTATGATTTTATTTTATTTGTGGAAAGTTTTGATATAAAATGAGTTTGCTGCAGATTTTGTGCAATAAAAATTGGATAATAGTTCTTTTTTTTTCAGGAAATTCATCAAGTTTTGGTGATTTTCCTATCCTACATTTGTGGTTGAATTTGAAAATCAAACTTGATTAATCATGCAGTGTGGTCCATATTTCTCAGAAATTCGATGACGTCATCTCATAACCTTTGTTTCGCAACACTTTGACATTTTTGATGCTTGTGTATTAGTTGTGTAGCACACACATCGCTAGTAACTGATTTTTTTCTCTGTCTTTCTGATTTGTCTTGGTTAGACACAATGAATCCATATCAGAGCGAAGGAACTTGCTGTGGAAAGATGAAACGCAAATGTAAATGCAAACGATCAGCCAGAAAGGTTACTGTGAAGCAAGAAGTTGTGGTCAAAGAAGAACCCACGGATGGCATCGAAATGCTTCATTATCCACTACCACCGTCACCAGTCGAAGCTAACGCCTCAATCAAATCAGAGAGCGAAAGTGACAGCGAAGTCGAACCTGTGAAGAAGGAAATCAAATGCGAAGACGAATGCTTGACGGAAAAAGACGAAATAGAAGAAGATAGAGATGAATTAGTTGGTAAAGACTCAAGCGGACCAAGACCAAAGTTGAACAGCAAGGGAGCAAATCGTAAACGAAAAGGCGATGGCAAGAAGAACAAAGGCACAAAAAGAGATCGCAACGGGAAAATATCGAAAAAACTAGTGGCAAGTGGACAGAAGAAACACAAATGTCATTTGTGTGATTATGCTTCATCACACAAATCACATCTCACAATACATATTCGAACCCACACTGGCGAGAAGCCTTTTGAATGCGAAATATGTGCCTTGGCTTTTGCAGACAAAAGCAATTTGAAAAAGCACAAGAAAATCCATAGTCTAAAATTTCCGTTCAATTGTTCAAAGTGTCGTAGAGGATTTACAGAAGAAGCTGTAAAGATCAACCATGAAAATGGATGCAAAGTTCACCAGTACGCATGCTACCTATGTGGAACAGCCATTCGGGACATGTCAAATCTAAAGCAACACATGCGAATCCATAGTGGCGTTAAGCCATTCGAATGCCATGTGTGTTCCAGAGCATTTGCAATCAAATATAATCTCAACATTCATTTGCGAACTCACGTCAAGCAACTGTCAAGAAGTGCTATCGACCATTTGTACAAGAAGGCGATAAGAAAGCACACGAAGAACGTTGTAATCGTCGCCTGAATCAGTGCTACGTGTGTAAAGATTTAAAGACAGATTCACGTCACTTAAAGCTTCACATGCGAAGCCATCATACGGGTGAAAAACCATTTCCATGCAAACTATGCGATGCACGATTTGCAGTGCAAGGTAGTGTAAAACACCACATGAAAACCCTTCACCGTCAAACATTGTAACGTAATATTCATTCAAAACCTTTAAATTCATTTCGTTCATAAAACACTTCAGGTTTTATTTCCGTCTTCAAAAAACAAAAATCACAAAGTCAAAACAAAATCAATAAATGTATCTTTCTTGGCTTCAATCAACACATATGTAAATCCTAACCAACTCTATCTACTGACCTTGTCAAGGTTGTCAATTAAAATTTTCTTTAAATAACTTAAGTAACGATATTTTTCGCCAAAATTACGGAACTACCGAATGATTCGACAGCTTTGTCACCTGACTGGGTTAACAAGAAGTTGTCAGCAACTAATTTGAATGATAAATAACATAATTTTTTTTTTTTTTTATAAAAACATTTTTTTGCCAAACCTTGATGGGTATACAATCAAAATATAATTTTAAATATAAGTCCAAGAATGAGGACTTTTATATTATCTAATCTGCCGATTAAAATCCAAATATATATTAGGGTGGTGCGATTGGTAATTTCGATAGGAACTTGCTCCGAACCAATCTCATATCATTTTTTACTGAAAAATAAGCAACTTTGCTTCTGGCACTTTTTCCGGTTTTGAATTTCGGACCCTGCGCGGTATTTTTGAAAAAAA
>NW_022199059.1:0-3434 GCF_009176525.2 Contarinia nasturtii
GAAAATTCACACGAATAAAATGAATATGATAAATCGAATGAAAAATTTGAAATTACACACGAAAAATTAAAAAAATTGATTATGAAAAATTGAAAATTTTTGGAATTACACATGAAAAATTTAAAACACACATGAAACATATGAAATTTAAATATTATTTTCCGTCGGCTTGTTTATCAAGATTCACATTGGTCACATCATATATTTCGCCTGTTATTGGATCGATATTTTACTTTTCCGCACACACCTAGTGTGTAAGGTAAAGTATTGGAATCGGTCGAAAAATTAACACCCATAAAAAATGTGTTTTCTGGGTGTTTTCGGGGCCAGGGAACACGAATCTAGCGTTTTTTCGATGTCCGAATGTATGTGCGTACCCTGTACCCTGTACCCTGTACCCTGTACGCTGTACCCTGTACGCAAAAATTTGTTAACACGATAACTTTCAAACAAGAAAAGTAATTCAAAATCTGACTTCACAGGATGATTGGGGGTGCCGAGGAATAGAAACCATTAGATTTTGAGCGACTTTGGTTGACAGGGTAAAGTGTCATGTCTGGTGTGATGCCCATGTCCATCCATGGGAAAAATTCAAATTTTCTTCCAAAAGTGATATTTAATGTATTCTTAAACACTCAAAAATGTGTATTGGGGGGTTTTTGGGTACGAGAAAACCGAATATGACGTTAGTTTTGCGATACAATCAACTTTCGAAACACTTTTCATACAAAAAATTCAAAAAATTTGGATTTTTGTATGGAAGCCATGCCTGTATGATATCGTAATGAGCTGAAACTTTGCACAGGTTATTTTTATCACACATAAATACCATTCCGAGAGTTTGAAGACATTTCAACGAATATTAGGGGCACCTCCCGAACAATATTTTGGATTTTTCGCTCTAAAACGAAATTTTGTATGGGAAGTACCCTTAATATGCATTGAAATTTCTTCAAACTTTCAGAATGTTAACTTTTTGTGAAAAAAATAGCCTCTGCAAATTTTCACATGATTACGATATCATATAGGCATGGCTCCGATACAAAAATTCCCATCTTTAGTAGTTTTTGTAAGAAAAGTGCTTCGAAAATTATTTTTATCTAAAACTAATGTCAGATTTAGTTTTCTCGTGAATTATTTGAGTAAAAGATTTGTAATAAATGCATGTTGTTGGATGTTGTAAATATCCATTAAATGAAATACATGGTGTTATTGTAAGGAATGATCATTCTTTATTGTTTGCTCTCAGATATTAATTTTAAAAGACTGTAAAGTGTGACCAAAATGAATTATACATGAAATTTTTTTTAAAGTATATTCTAATTGATTTGATTTGTTTGTCAAATAAATATAAAAATAGAAATCATTTAATTTGATGTACACTATTCAAATAAATCAAATCATTTCATTTGATTTAAAATATACACGTCCATCCAAATAAAATCAAATGATTTTATTGATTTGAATTGTGTATTTCAAATCATGATTTTTTCCATGATTTGTTGATTTTACAAATCATTTGATTTCAAATCTGAAAGCCCTGTTCGCATTGAATAGTTTTTCGAGTTTTACCCACATGCATAACCTGAGATTTCGAACTGCTAATTGTCATTCCAAAGTCTGTACAGGCCGCTTGTAAATCTCTATTACTATTCTGCAGCTCCTGTTCAGAACTACCGAATAGTACCAGATCATCTGCATATGCTAAGGCAGAGATTACATTACCCCCCAAAGCTACGTTTCCCCTTAGATTTCCTGATTTTATCAGCTTATCCATATAAATAATAAACAGAAGCGGTGAAATTGTACAGCCCTGTCTAAGAACATTACGCACCTCAAACCATTCGCTCAAATCATCATCCACTCTAACTGATGCTTTACTGTTTGCGTACAAACTTTTAATTGCCCTAAGAAGAGACCCATTTATTCCATATTCGGCTAAAACCGACCACAACTTTGATCTTGGAATACAATCATAAGCCTTCTGCAAATCAACGAAACACAAAAACGAATCCTTATTTTTCTCATGGAATTTCTCTAGCAGCTGTCTCAAAACAAAAATTTGGTCTTGGCAACCCCGCATAGGGCGGAATCCCGATTGATTTTCATCCAGAAGCTGTTCAACAATAGCTCTGGTTCGTTTTTCCAAAATTGAACTATAAACTTTTCCGACAACACTCAATAGAGAAATTCCACGATAATTATTGCAGTCTTTATTACTGCCTTTCTTATGAAGAGGAGAAATTACTGCAACGCCCCAGTCTAAAGGAACAACAAGCCCGGATAACCCCCGGGTCCGAGCTAACAAGATTTGGCGATATCGAAGAAACAATAAAAAAAATAGAAGGATTACTACATTTCGTCGAATCTGAATTAGAAAAGGTCAAGGAATCTCCATCCGTACATGATACTACATTTATAGAAATTATGTCAGATTTTATCACGCATCATAACTTTGAAAAAGTTGAGCAGCTAACGAAAAATATGTATCACATGCGGGAAAGCTATATGAAAGTAGCGGATTTTTTTGCATTCGATATGAATAAATATAAAATATCAGAATGTTTGAAGGACATCATTACGTTTAAGAACCTGTTCAAGCAGAAGCTAACTGAAATTGAAAAAGTTGCAAACAAAAACATGAACATCCGATTCAAAAACTACACCCAGAATCATCCGGCTGTAAGACGATCAATAGAGCATGCCGCAATTTTACAATTAAACTCACCAGAATGACTGAAGAAGGTAAATATTACATTACATATTTGAATTCAAATGTTAAATGTTATCGTAATTATTCGTAATTTTCAGATATCGCATTTGCGACTGGCTCCAAAAAATCCCGCAAACGTAAGCAAGCCGATTGAGTACATTAATTTGTCTACACAACCCTCATCAATGATTGTCAATATTTGGGCTTTCAGGAGGCAACAATATTATAATAATAATAATAATAATAATAATAATAATAATAATATTTATTCACCGCCAAAACTGGCTGAATTAGTTTGAGTTTGTACAAATTTTTATACATGTGTTGGTGGGAAAAAGGTATAATACAATGATGCATAATACATCCAATCACCGTTAAAAACCACATCTTTTCGATAATAGATTTATAATATAATTTCCAATATCACAAAAGAAGAAAATTGTATCAATAGATAAATAATTGAAAATTAAAATTTTCGGATTGCACTCGAGTACAAGAGTCATAAAAGTAATTAAAATAATTTAAAAAACAAAAATTACAAAATTCAAAAATATATCACAATAGGTCACATTTGGTCGTTTAAGAAAACAGTATTATAATTAGATACCAATGTCGAGTTAGGAAAATGATCGTCGCTTAAAGCTAAAAGTTGATCTTTTTGATTGCGTTGTGAAAAGATCGTGGACTTTATTTGACATTCTGCACATTTGATTGAGAGGTA
>NW_022199060.1:0-4541 GCF_009176525.2 Contarinia nasturtii
CCCCCCCCCCGTAGGTACGCCACTGCCAATCGGCCGCCGGCTCAGCGCTGGCAACGGTGGCGCCACCAATAGATCACAGGACAAACTTATCTGCGGGTTTTTCATCAAGAGAGTTTAGCAGTAATCACTCAGGTAATTTAAATAATTACAGTATATGTTCTCTGCAAGGGGAAATGTGTGCTACACAAAAATTTAATGATGAAAAATACTTTACGCAGATATCAATACATTCACAAAATGTGAATGGAATTCGAACAAAAATGTCGGAGTTTGTCGCTGAAATTCTTATTCTACAATCATCAATATTCATGCTGAGAAAAACACATTTGAGTTCAGAAATCAATTCAGCCAACATATTTTCATCGATGTATGATGTCTATAGATGTGACAGATCAACACTCACTGAAAAGGACCAACTACATAGCAAGGAAAGAGGAGGCGGAGTATTAATTGCAGTCAACAACAAACTAAAGTAAGTTTGCATCGGAGCGGGAGACCAATTCGGAGCTGAACAAATTTGGGTCAAAGTTACGGGTATAAAAAAAAACATCTATTTGGTTGAATTATATATTAGACCAGATTCAACACTCAAGGTGTATGAAAACAACATGTATGCCTTGAAAGAAGTCGCATCGAAGTTGAATACAAATGATGTTTTGATTGTGTCCGGAGACTTTAATCTGCCCAAATTGATTTGGTTTGTTGATGAAAATGAGGACCCAGACATTGCAATTGCTATCAATGCAGCCAGTGAAAAGGTGAAGATAGTGCTGGATACTTGCTATGAACTGGGACTCCACCAGATTAACAAGAATTACAACAGAAATGGTCGTTTGCTTGATTTGATCTGGACAAATGATGTTGAGCTGTTTCAATGTACCATAAATGACTTTCATTTATTAAATTTTGAGAAGCACCACAACGCAATCGAAATCAAATATAATGAGTAAAAACCATTGTAACAAAACAAAGATATCGCGACTTTATAAATGCTGACTATAAACGAATAAATGAGTCGCTTCTTGATGTAGATTGGCATAGTGTTTTTGATACAAGTTCATTAGAGTTAAGACTGGATAATTTTTATGCAATTATTAAGTCAACAATAGAAACTCATGTCCAGTTAAAGACAAAAATCATCAGAAAACAACCGATGTGGTTCAACAAATCATTGGTTGAAATGAAGAATAAAGTCAGCAAAGCACATCATAACAAAAAAACGCTAAACACTGTCGAATCGATAGAACATTACAAAGAAATAAGAAGGGAATATAAGCGATGTGCGCGCTCAGCTCTAAGAGATTATAGAATAGAGATGGAGAAGCTGATAGATGATGATCCAAAGAAATTCTTTAAACACGTGAATTTCAAAAAAGGGAAAAGTGAGGATCTACCGCATGAAATGACTTATTTGAATGAAAAAGCAAGCGATCAATTAACAATTGCTGGTTTTTTTGCAAAATATTTTGGCACCGCTTACAGCTCTTTAGAAGGTGATCTGCGATATGATAGCACAGAAATAGAAAAGATACGTGATATTTGTGCTGAGATATCAATGATTGAAATAACCGAAGAGCTTGTTGGTCAACATATAAGCATGCTGCCGGATGATCTAGTCTGTGGTCCTGATGAAATTCCAAACAAATTCATCAAGCATTGTTTGATTTCATTGCAGGGGCCAATCTCAACACTGTTGAAGGAATCACTTGAAAGTTCCACTGTACCGCAAATTTGGAGAACGTCCTTTGTCAGACAAGTTTACAAAAACGGTGATAGAAACAATGTTCAAAATTACCGTGGTATGGCTTTACAGTGTATTACGTCAAAGATCCTCGATTCGATCATCACAGACCATCTCAATCTATATTTGAAAAACATAGTACACGAAAGTCAACATGTATTCATCAAGAACAGGTAAACGATAACAAATTTAGTAGAATTTACTTCAAAAACGATTATTAACATGGGAAGGAGATATCCAACAGACGCCATCTATTTGGACATAGCCAAGGCTTTTGACTCGGTCAACTTAAAATTGCTTATTCAAAAACTAGAAATCATTAGACTGAATGAACAGCTGTTAAAATGGATCGAATCTTACTTGTCTGGTCGCAGACAAATTGTAAAGATAGCAGATATCAAATCAGACCCAATTGAAGTTACATCCGGGACGGGTCAAGGATATCCCATTGGTGCCACTTTGTTCATCATGTTTATTATTGATCTACCTTTCGTCGTGACCAATTCATGCCTACTTTCATTCGCTGATGATACCAAGATTTCAAAATGTATAAAATCAGAAGATGACTGCATTCATCTTCAAGAGGATTTGGATCGTGTGGCAAATTACTATGAACGCAATTTATTAAAGTTGAACGTTAACAAAACAAAAATAATATCATATCATCGTGGATCTCTTCAATATGAATACAAATACAACATAGGCGGCGTTCAAATTGAAAGAGTCTTTATAATGAGGGACTTGGGAGTGTTGCTTGATGTGCAAATGAATTTCAAATCACACATTGAGCATGCCACTGCTAAAGCCAAATCAAGACTCGCTTGGTTAAAGTTGTACAGCAGGGATTTTGTCGACCCCTGGACAATTAAACGCCTTTATTTTACATTTGTATTACCAATTATCGAATACGGTTCCGAAATATGGAATCCACACTACGACAATATGTGCAAAAGAATAGAGTCAATACAAAAGCAATTTTTACTTTATGCGCTAAGGAGAATGAACTGGGACAGCTATAGACTTCCGAAATATGAGCATAGACTGCTGTTTTTGCAAATGATTACGCTTGAGGAGAGACGCAAGGTGTCGCAAGTGTCTTTCATCTTCAAAATTATCCATGGAGATATGAAGTCAACTCATATATCAAATAGTTTGAAATATTACGATTCGGCGCATAATACCAGAGCCACACCGCTATTTGATATACCAATTAGAAAGAGTGATTACACAAAGTGTGAACCAATTAATTATATGTTAGCAACATTCAATGATTATTATACAAAAAAAAAATCCAAACAGTGATACTAATTTAATTGATTTAGAAGTAAATGTTTCTACAGTAAAACTGAGAATTGAAAAATATTTAAAACAAAATCGATGAATTCAAAACATAAATGAGATAATTTGTAATATTAATAATTATCCAGTTAAAAACAAAAATCATCAGGAAGCAACCGATATGCTTTAATAGGCCACTAATCGAACAGCGTTCCTTCGCCTTGGTGGTTTATTGAAAATAATTTCATTAAATAAATATACAATAATATAATACAATTTGATTTTTATCAAGCATTTTTGAGAGAAAAAATGAAAAATTATAGCTCCTCTCATGTAAATAATATAAATTTCATATAATATTTTTTAACTGCTTAAAATTTCTATAATCCATAAATTTTTTTTGTATTTATCTGTTTTGCTTTAAATAATTTTCTATTCTCAGTTTGATCGTTGATAAATTAATTTCTAAATCAATTATATTTTCATCACTGTTTGGCATTTTTTTGGTATAAAAATCGTTGAATGACGTAAGCATATAATTCAATGGCTCATATTTTGTGTAATCAGTTCTCCTAATTGGTAAATCAAATAGTGGTGTTGCTCTGGTATCATATGCTGAATCATAATAAATCATACTGTTTGTAACATAAGTTGACTTTAAATCTCCGTGAATAATTTTGAAAATAAAAGACACTTGCGCCATCTTGCGTCTCTCCCCAAGAGTAATCATTTGCAGAAATAGTAGTCTATGTTCGTATTTTGGCAGTCTAAAATCGTTCCAGGCCATTCTTCTCAGTGCATACAATAAAAATTGCTTTTGTATTGACTCTATTTTTTTACACATATTGTCGTAATGTGGATTCCATATTTCAGATCCATACTCAATAATCGGTAATATAAATGTAAAGTAAAGGCGTTTTAACGTCCATGGGTCGACAAAATCCCTGCTGTTGAATTTTAACCAAGCCAATCTTGATTTTGCCTTAGCAACAACATGCTCGATGTGTGATTTGAAATTCATCTTCACATCAAGCAATACTCCCAAGTCCTTCAATACTTCAATTCTTTCAATTTGCACGCCATCTACGTTGTAATTATATTCATATTTCAGTAATCCTCGATGATATGATATCAGTTTTGTTTTGTTAACATTTAACTTTAATAAATTGCGTCCATAGTAATCTCCTACACGATCCAAATCCCTTTGAAGATGAATACAGTCATCTTCTGATTTTATACATTTTGAAATTTTGGTATCATCAGCGAACGAAAAGATGCATGAATCGGTCACGATGAAAGGTAGATCAATTACAAACATGATGAACAAAGTTGCGCCAATGGGATAACCTTGACCAGTACCAGAAGTTACTTCTATTGGGTCTGATTTGGTATCTGATATCTTGACTATATGTCTGCGTCCAGACAAATACGATTCGATCCATTTTAACAGCTGTGTATTCAATCCCATGATGTTCAGCTTTTGAATTAGTAATTTTATATTCACAGAATCAAAAGCCTTTGC
>NW_022199061.1:0-12907 GCF_009176525.2 Contarinia nasturtii
GACAAAAGTATTATGACAAAAGTGTTATGACAAAAACCACTAACCCGCGCTGACTATATCACATTTTGATTGAAACTAGTTATATTTGAATGAATTAATAACATAGAAAAATAGTTCGGAAATAGTTCGTTTTAAATATATATAAAATTGAATGAATTATTTGTATTTTTTTCAAAAAAATTGCATAGAAAGATTTTGTACTAAAAATTTTTTTCAATAAAATATAAAACGAATGATGCAGAAAAATAGTTCGAAAATAGTTCGTTTGAGATATATATAGCTTTCGAAAAATTATTTGTAATTTTTTCGAAAAATCTGCATATGAAGAATTTGTACTAAAAATTTTTTTTTAATAAAATATAAATAAATGATGCAGAAAAATAGTTCGTAAATAGTTCGTCACAATTATATATAATTTTTATAATTTATGTATTTTTACAAGTTTTTTGGAGGAATGTGAAGGTTCTATGTAATATATGAGTTCATTTAAAATTAAATAAAAACGTTAGAAGTGAGAAAATCATATGTATGGAACGAACTAATTGTGAACTATTTTTGGCAGTTTTATTTTATTGAATTTAATCCATTTTTTCCAATTTTTTGGGAAAAATCAAAATGTTCAAGTTTTCGGAAAAAAATAAAAAATATCCCATAAAATCATATGATATGGAACGAACTATTTACGAACGATTTTTTGGTGAAAGAATTTTTTTCATATCTCTTTCGAGCTCGAAAATTCAAAATCAAAAATTTTGATTTTGAAAAAAAATTGCAAAAATTAAAAAAAAGTGCAAATATTCTCCTCGATTCGGAACGAACTATTTACGAACGATTTTTTGGTGAAAGAATTTTTTGAAAATTTTATTATTTGCGGAAATTTTACAAAAATGGTTTTTAGTACAAAAATTATCTCGGCCCCCAAAAACGAACTATTTTTTTCCTTAAAGGAACGCAATGAACTATTTACGAACGATTTTTATGTGAAGGTCCCATTTAAATATTCGAATGTCGAGGAAAAAACTTCACACACCTGATTTTAAATGTTATTTTCAATATTTATCCATTATTCTCGTAAAAAGGCGAAAATTTGATGCCAATCGGTCGACGCGTTTCCATTTTATGATATTTTTTTTAAGTTTTCGGTCTAATAGACCGTTACTATACCTAGGAGGGTTAACGTGTGTGTGTGTAATAATCATTCCCCTTATTTACTCGAATACAAAGCATTTGCGAATTATGAATATGCACCGTGCCATCATTTTCTTTGAATAATCAACTTTATTTCAGACGATTCGAAGAAATGAAATATTTTCTTATCTTTTATGTTGAATGAAAAACTGAATAATTCGTAGAAACCATCCCAAATATTAATTTCCATCTTATTCACACAGAATAATGAATGATCGTATACGACGTTCTATAGAACGTCCAAACTTTAGAAATACTGAAAATAACAACAACTCAAAGTTTTTGGTTTTTCTTTTAATTGTAACTCTTATTTGTATTCTACTCATGTTACTTACTAAAAGTAACTCATTTATGGAAACTGTAAAATGAATTTGTATATTTAGAGAATTTTAAGTAAAAAAAAATGTTGATATTTAATTAAAGACATATTTATGTAAAATTGTCGTTTCATGGATGTAATCGCTTTATTGGCAGATCTGTTGTTGAATCCATGTTGTTGTTAAGTTTGCTTGATTCAGATGTGTTGTTTGATTGATCAGAATCGGAGACGGCCTAATTTGCGCTGGAAATTTAAAGTAAACAAAGACATTAATAGTATTCATACAACAATCGAGCAAATTGATGAATTTCCACTTACAATGGCAAACGACAGCGCCGTAAATCGGTCAATTTGGCTGCAGCATTGCAGATCGGGGACTTTTTGCGAGCTTTGATGGCATTTTCTATGCACTCTGTACAAAACATATGTGTGCATGGAAGTGTTGAGAGCTCTTGATTGCGAATAGCTTCCATACAGATTGAGCATTCCAATTTCAGCAACTTTGCATCTTCATTTTGGCCACCGGTCGCTTGGCGTTTATTGGCCAAATTGAGCTGATCTGCAATGATATTGACTTCGAATACAATCGTATTTTCACGAACAAAACCATTTTGGTCATCGAATAATTTATCCCACGATACAAAATTCCATTTATATAATAAATCTCGTCCGTTCATTTTCTTCTTGAGCTCATGCTTAATTGACTTGGTATCATCGTTCGCAGAAATGAGCTTGAAAGTTGCTGTCGTTTCGTATGTATTTTTGTTATCATCTTCAAAGGTTATCAATCGAACGCCCAACCATTCCGTTTGCACATTGAAAATCGAAATTTTCCAACATAAGCCAGACAAATTGAATTCTGGCGTTCCAACAACCATCAGTGCATCGATATTAGAAATAGTCAATCGGAACAATGCGCGATTAACGAATTCACAACATTTGTCCAAAACGTCAAACTTCAAAAGACTCTTTTTTTACTTTTCCGCACACCTAGTGTAGGGAAGGTATTGTATTAGGCCAAAAAATTAAAGTCATCCCAAAACATGTTTTCTATGCATATTTAATGTAGAAAACACGATTGGAGATGATTTTGGGGCATATTTATGTGCGTCGCTGTGTGTGATGTGTCCTGTGTCCTGTGTCCTGTGGCGTGTTGCCAAAATTTGTTAACACGATAAATCCTCTTCCAAAAACTCAATTCAAATTCTGACTTTGCAGGATGATTTGGGACTACTAGGAGACGTGCTGATTAGTTTTTGAGCAATATCTGTTGACCGGTGTAATTTTTTTTGGTCCGAATGGAGTACCCACAATCCCACATCCATACATTTTTGATCATTTCTCAACCATTTTGGTGACACGATGAAATTCAAAACTCTCAGACATGAAATTCAAAATGTGACTTCACGGGATGATTGGGCACTACGAGGAATAAATCAGGTCAAATTTTCAACTACATTGATTGATCGGTGTAAAACTTAGACTCTGAAGAGGCACTTATGAGAAAAATGCCTTAAAATGATATTCTTTCAATTTGAACGCTGAATGAATGTGTAGTGGGGGGAGAAACAAGAGGTGTAATGCGCTCAATAAGCGTAATGCTTTGTTTGCCGAAATTCGTATAGACAGTGCCATCTATATATAGAATGGGATATTATTTCACAAGTTTGAGAATGAGCGCATATGTTATTCCAAAAATTGTTGAAAAATAATTTAATAAATTGTTTCATTTTTTTGTTTTGAAAGTGAAGTTAGCACAATTAGCATTAGATAATTTCTATTTAAAAAAAAACATAAATTTATATGCGTTTTAATTTAACTTAAAAAGCCTCGGGTGTAGAGTGTGTAGATCTTGTAGAAATGATTTTGTTAAAATCTCCATACGTAAACTCATAAGTGTGAGTGTGACATTTGACAGATAGATACAAAACGTAATGTTATTGTTCTCTTACATACTTGTCATACACTCGTGCGAATTATTCTGTTCTGTTAAGTTCGTTTATTCCGTTCATTTATTTTATTTATATTCTTAATCTGGCAATCACATCGCAAAATTGCGTAAAAATGGCAGATTCTATTAACAGTTTTATTGATCTTGACACCGGCTGTATAAAATATCCTGATGGACACTTTACTTTTATATTAAACTTTATTCTGTTTAGTTCGCCAAAAGATAGAGTGAGGGCGTTAGTGTGACAGATTTCATATAAAAAAGCTACTGTATTAGAGATCTTGGAGAAACCCGAATCTGATGTTAGTTTTAAGATGCAATCAATTTTTCACACACTTTTCATACAAAAATCCACAAAAAGTTTCATTTTTGTATGAAAGACTTGCCTTTGTGGTACCGTAATGATCTGAAACTTTGAACAGGCTATTTTTTGGATTGAAATTTCTTTAAACTTGGTGTGATTATTTATTTTGATAAGAAAATAATATTCACAAGTTTTCACGGTAATTTAAGTGACTGCAACCATACAAAGACCATGATTTCAGTTTATTCCCAAAATTTCGGTTCCATGCGGAAAAGTCAGCTTGCGTACGTAAGCCTCTTTATTTATAATTTGGATCGGCGACTTCAATTTTGATCTCCAGCTGGATGGTGTCATCATGCACAAATCCATTTTCAATGTTTGCCAACCGTTCCCATTTGATGAAATCAGCTGTACCAAAACCCCGATGTAAGCTACCGAAAATATATGGTCGTATACGATTCTTAATTGGTTTCACATTTTTCTTGAACGGCAATAGTTTAATCGTGACAAAAGCAGCGTGTGACCAGTCGCATGATGCATCTTTACTTCTGCAAAACAAATAAACAGCGAGCACGTCCTCTCCTTTAAAGGGTTCCTTTATGAATTCAACATCCCATGGAATGCCTTGGACCATAACTTCGGGTGTTAATTGTTTGTTAAACTCACCCAATTTCGAAATGGTATGAATAAATTTTGTCATGTTTGCAGCATATGACATGATTGTACTTTCGCTGGAGAATAAAATTATACAAATTAAATTGATAAATTCGATTATTAAAAAAGAAACTACTGGTTTTGTCATAGCGGTGGTCTATCTGTTACCGAAAACACTGACGCGCTCCCTGATTGCATTAAATCGAACTAATCTGTGCCAAATGTTTTGTATTGCATCTAACAGATGGCGCTCGCATATTCACAATAACAAAAATCCATTTAAAAAGTCTAAAAAGTACAGAAAAATAATTTAAAAAAGGAACAATAAATAAATTTTAAAACGTTTTTTAATGGAAATTATTTTTCTTTGTAATTTTGTGAGATTTACTTTTCTCAATATCGCTCAATATTGAAAAATATTAAATTAGAAAAATAAAATGGTTAACATAACCTCACTTTTTTGTCACAATGATACAAGTTGATTGCAAAAAAAAAGCTAAAAAACACCAGAAAATATTTACAAAATAAATGTAAATATATTTTTAAATGTTAATTTAAGTTAAGAATTCAAAATATTCGAAAATAACTAAATCAAAAAGTGTGCAACATAGCCTCACTTTCAATTACGCAATTGTTGTAATAACGTTTTTAAAGCAAATAAATTAGTTTTTAAACTTAAAAAAACATTGAAAGAAGTAACGAATTTGGGAAATCATTAAGGTTTATAAAAAATATAAATTACTCTGTACCCTCATAACATTAAAGTAAATTAATCTGTCTCAAAGTGTTATGTTTCTATTTGTATTGGACGTCTAATAAATTGCGTAATTGAAAGTGGGGCTATGTTGCAATCAACTTGTATCATTGTGACAAAAAAAGGTTATGTTAACCATTTTATTTTTCTAATTTAATATTTTTCAATATTGAGCGATATTGAGAAAAGTAAATTTCACAAAATTAGAAAGAAAAATAATTTCCATTAAAAAACGTTTTAAAATTTATTTATTGTTATTTTTTTAAATTATTTTTCTGTACTTTTTAGACTTTTTAAATGGATTTTTGTTATTGTGAATATGCGAGCGCCATCTGTTAGATGCAACACAAAACATTAGTTTGATTTAATGCAATCAGGGAGGGCGTCAGTGTTTTCGGTCACAAAATTTATATGGGAATTCCTATAATAGACCACGGCTATGGGTTTTGTACACTAATTTGTAATTACTGGATATTTAAGATTTATTTTACTTTTATAAGCTATTCGGATTGTGAGATATCGTGTTATGCTTATGAATAGCAGGTGCTGTGTAAGAATACTTGCAATTTATGATGGCAAACGTCAATATGAGATTGAGCGCCAAAATATGTAGTTTGACAGATCGAAAGCTCTAGAATATTCTATTCGAATAGCTAGTCAGTCCAGCTGATGTGAGCGATGCTTTAAAGGGCATGCCAATTCGACTTGTGTGTCAAGCTATTCCCGTCATTTGCACAAATACAACAGAATTGCAAACTTTAAATCGCACTCTTGATAGAGCCATTATGTTTTTATACACAAGTTATCAATTTTGTTGACAAACGTACTTCAATTTGCATTGTTTTAATTGATTTTAATTAATCGAATTATCTTCTCATGTTCAATAGAGAATAAATTATTTTCGAGCACAGAGAGTCATCCCTCTCAAAGATGTAACAAAAGGAAAACTGAAAACATAGACGAATCAAATCAAATTTTATTGTATTTTTATTCATAGCTCATAACTTTTACATGAATTGATGTCATGAGCTTTGATAAATAAACTAGAAGAACTGAAGCCAAATGAATTCTAAATATGAGTAAAAAGCGGTTATGTTATTTGAAAACGAAATTGTCTTGATTAGTATGGTCATATATCTTCTCTATTTGCCGGTGGCATGTTACGTCCATTTGATCTTCGCTGTATTTGAGTGTAAGCGATAGCTTAATTTGCGCTATAAATAGGAAACAAACAAAGACATTAATTTCAGTTTCGCAACAATAGAATGGATGAGTTTCTACTTACAATGGCAAACGAATGCGGCGTAGATCGGTCAATTTGGCTGCATCATTGCATACTGGACACTTCTTGTGTGCTTTGATGGTATCTGTGATGCAGTTAGTACAGAATAGATGAGTGCATGAGAGCGATGATACTTCTTGATCGCGAATGACATCCAGACAGATAGAGCACTCTAATTTCGGTGATTTTGCATCTTCATTTTGGTCATTGGCTGTTTTTCGTTTCTTGCCACTGCAATCAATATTATGAAGTTCTGTTACGATTTTTACTTCGAACACGATTGCATTATCATGAACAAAGCCATTTTGATCATCAAATAACTCAACCCATGATACAAAGTTCTTTTTTGTTAAAATATCATGTCCATACATTTTCTTAATGAGCTTATGTTCAATTGATTTCGCATCATCTTTGGTGGAAATGAGCTTGAAGATGACTGTCGTTTCACAAGTAATTGACTTGCCGATTTCAACGGTGGACAACTGAATTTCCAGCCAATCTGATCTATTGTAAATCGACATTTTCCAACGTAAGCCACGCAATATGAATTCTGGCGTTTCAACAGCCATCAATGCATCGATATTGGAAACAGACAATCGGAACGTCCTATGCTCACTATATCTACAACATGTATCGAAAACGTCAAACTTCAAAATGCTCTTGTTTTCATAATTTGGATCGGCGACTTCAATTTTAATCTCCACCAGGATGGTGTCATCACGCACAAATCCATTTTCAATGTTGGTTAATCGCTCCCATTTGTCGAAATTACAAATACCAGAACATTTATTTGCGTGATCGAATATACATAGTGACGTATGCTCTTCAACTGGTTTCACACTTTTCTTGAATGACAAGAATTTAACTGTGAAGCACGCAGTGTGTGACCAATTTCGTGACTTATCTTCATTTTTGCACATTAAATAAACCCCAAGATTTAAACCGCAGTACTTTCTGAATTGAACACGCCATGGCACACCTTGGATCATAACATCAGGTGTAAATTGCATTGAAAACTTGCTGATGTTTGACATTTTATGAATGAATTTGATCGTGGTTGAAGACATGGTTGTGCTTTCGCCGAAGAATGAAGTTCCAAAAAACGACTTGATAAATGTGATCTTGAATATCTGCCAAAGTTGAAAATATACAATACAACAAATAAATTAACTTCAAGAAAAATGAATAAAATGGCTCAAAGCTTATAAGTATAACCTGTTTTGCGTTACGGCGTCTGTGCAGGATACTAGCCATATGCTATTGCAAACGTCACTACGAGAATGAGCGCCAAAGTATTTTGACAGATCGAAAATTCTAGAACATTCAGAAAAGCACAACCGCGGTCTAATGTGAACGCAACTTCAAATAGCATTGCATGTCGATTCAACTTGTGCGTGTCTGTGTTCATAAGTTATTCAGATCATTTGCACATATTATGAAAAACAAATGCTATGTCGACATCACCATTATTAAATCTATATCACCAACAATTTTCATAGCAAAAATTTACTCGTTTTTGCATGAGCAGAGTTGATACGATTTTATTTCGACCCTTTTCAAACAGAAAATAAAATATTTTCGAACATAAAACGATGGTACTCCAGAGATACCGATAACGAATCGATTTTATTCTTTAAATATTATCTTTACAAGAATTAATGTTGAATGAGTAACCCTTTAATACATAAGGAAAATGAATTGAGCGTTTATTTTTATAATAAATTGCAAAAAAGAGAAAAATATTGATATTTATTTAATAAGATTTTAAAGGCTGTCCATATTGTGAATGGAAGCAGTCGCTTTATTGGCAGATCTCTTGTTGAATTCATTTGATACTCGATTGGTTGAGAGGTGTCATCTTGGTGATCGGGATCGGCCTAAATTGCGCTGTAAATTCAAAGTAAACAAAGGCATTAGTCCCACGTATAAATCAAATTAATGAGTCTCCACTTACAATGGCAAACGAATGCGCCGTAAATTGGCCAATTCAGCTGCAGTATTGCAGATTGGACACTTCTTGCGTGCTTTGATAGCATCTTCGATGCACTTTGTGCAGAACATATGAGTGCATGGGAGTGATGAAATTTCTTGATCGCGAATGGCTTCCATACAGATTGAGCACTCCAATTTCAGCAACTCTACATCTTCATTTTGGCCATTGACCATTTGGCGTTTCTCTCCACTTCGACCAGCATAATAAGGTTGTTTTGCTATGATTTTGACTTCTAACACGATTGCATTATCACGAACAAAACCCTTTTGATCATCAAATAAATCGTACCACGATACAAATTCGCATTCGCCCAATATATTACGTTTGTCCAATGTTTCCTCGAATACGCGCTTAATTGTCTTAGCATCATCTTTTGTGGAAATGAGCTTGACAACAGCTGTGGCATTGCATGTAAATTCATCAGTAACGTCAACTCCGATGATCTCAAGTAAGATGCCCAACCATTTTGACGCATCATTGTAAATCGACATTTTCCAACGTAGACCACGCAACCTGAATTCTGGCGTTCCAACAGCCACCAATCCATCGATATTGGAAACAGTCACCCGGAATGATATATAACTACCAAGTCCACAGCATTTGTCGAGAACATCAACCTTCAAAATGCTCTTATCTTTATCATTTGGATCAGTAACTTCGATTTTAATCTTCATCCGAATGGTGCCATTACGAACAAATCCATTTTCAACATTCGTCAACCATTCCCATTCGGTGAAATTATTGATGCCAAAAATGCGATGTGCGCTACCGAAAATATACGGTGAAATGTAGCCTTTGATTGGTTCCATATTTTTTTCGAATGGCAATAATTTAACTGTGGCCAAAGCAGTGTTTGACCAATCGCGTGCTTCATCTTTATTCGTACACCATAATTGAATGCCGAACCATTCTTCTTCTTCGTCACGTATCTTTTTGAATTTAACACACCATGGAATGCCGTGGACCATAACTTCGGGTGTGAATTGTTCATCTAACTCACTTAGTTTCGAAATTTTGTAATTGAATTTGGTTGTGTTTGAAGCCACTGACATTGCCATTCTTTCGTTGAAGAAACTTAAATCGACTTAATAAATTCAATTTTTGTTCGGTATGAAAATTACGGTGGTTATAGAAATGAATTAAATTGAGCGATGCTTATGAGCAACGTGTACTGTTGACGCTGGCTCGTGTACGACTGACTACAAATGTCATTATGGGCATGAGCACCAAACACAGACTTGTGCAATTTGACAGATCGATTTCGAAAGTTCTAGAACATTTTGTTCTAAAACATTAACAGTATTCTAATGTGAACGCAGCTTAGAGTGACAATTATCTTGTTCGTGTCCCTATGTATTAGTTATGAATATGCGCTGTACCATCATTTTCGTTAAACAATGAATTTCATTTTAGATTATTCCAAGCAATCAAGTATTTTTCTCTTTTTTGATGTTTTTGGATGAAAAACTGAATAATAATCCACGAGCACATCAATTTTTTTCTCCATTCTTTTCAAACGATATTAATGACAACTAGAGAAAAACATTTTTTTATTTAAAATAGTTATTTTTATTCAACCGATGTTATCAGTAATATGTTCATAAGAACTGTAAAAACCAAAGTAAGATGAATTTATATTTTCAAGGAATTTTAAATAAAAGAAATGTTGATTTTCAATTAAAGACAGAAAGATGTGAAATTGTAATATTATGGAAATAGTCGCATAATTGGCAAATCGGTTGTTACTGTTCGCTTCCTTCTGATGTGACTTCTGATTGATTCGGATCTGATCCGGCCTACTTTGCACTGTAAATTCAAAGTAAACAAAGAATATTAGTCCTACTTATGAAATAACAAATCAAATTGTTGAGTTTCCACTTACAATGGCAAACGAGTGCGCCGTAAATCGGTCAATTTAGCTACAGCATTGCAGATTGGACACTTCTCGTGCATTTTGATGGCATCTTCGATGCACTTTGTACAAAACAGATGGGTGCATCGGAGCGATGAAAGTTCTTGATTGCGAATGGCTTCCATACAGATTGCGCATTCCAATTTCGATGATTTTGCATCTTCATTTTGGCCACCGGTCGCTTGTCGTTTATTGGCCAAATTGAGCTGATCTGCAATGATATTGACTTCGAATACAATCGTATTTTCACGAACAAAACCATTTTGGTCATCAAATAATTTGTCCCACGATAAAAATTGCCCTTTTTGTAAAACATATCCTCTGTTCATTTTACTTTTCCGCACACACCTAGTGTGTAAGGTAAAGTATTGGAATCGGTCGAAAAATTAACACCCTCAAAAAACATGTTTTCTGGATGTTTTAGGAGTTAGGGAACACAAATCTAGCGTTTTTTCGATGTCCGAATGTATGTGCGTGGTACCCTGTACGCTATACGCTGTACAGGATGATTGGGGGTGCCGAGGAATAGAAACCATTAGATATTGAGTGACTTTGGTTGATACAGTGAAGTGTCATGTCGGGTGTGATGCCCATGGGCATCCATGGGAAAAATTCAATTTTTCTTCCAAAAGTGATATTTAATGTATTCTTAAACACTCAAAATGACGGTATTTTTGCGATACAAATAACTTTCGACACACTTTTCATACAAAAATTTCAAAAAAATTGAATTTATGTATGGAAGCCATGTCTGTATGATATCGTAATGAGCTGAAACTTTGCACAGGTTATTTTTATCACAAAAAAATACCATTCCGAAAGTTTGAAGACATTCCAACGCATATTAGGGGTACCTCTCTAACAAAATTTTGGATTTTTCGCTCAAAAACGGAATTTTGTATGGGAAGTACCCTTAATATGCATTGAAATTTCTTCAAACTTTCAGAATGTTAACTTTTTGTGAAAAAAATAACCCATGCAAATTTTCACATGATTACGATATCATATAGGCATGGCTGCGATACAAAAATTCCCATTTTTAGTAGTTTTTGTATGAAAAGTGCTTCGAAAATTATTTGTATCGTAAAACTAATGTCAGATTCAGTTTTCTCGTGAATTCTTTGAGTAAAAGATTTGTAATAAATGCATGTTGTGGATCACAGTGCGGAAAAGTTCATCTTACGGATGTAAGACAATTTATTCTTCTTGAGCTTATGCTTAATTGACTTGGTATCATCGTTCGCAGAAATGAGCTTGAAAGTGGCTGTCATTTCACATGTAGCTTTTTTATCATCTTCAATGGTTTCCAATCGAATGCCCAACGATTGTGATGCATCTTTGAAAATTGAAATTTTCCAATGGAAACCAGACAAAATGAATTCTGGCGTTCCAACCGCCATCAGTGCATCGAGATTGGAAACAGTCAATCGGAACAATGTGCGATTAACGCATTCACAACATTTGTCCAAAACATCAAACTTCAAAATGCTCTTATCTTCATAATTTGGATCGGCGACTTCAATTTTAATCTCCATCTTGGTGGTGTCATCACGTACAAATCCATTTTCAATGTTGGTCAACCGTTCCCATGTGATGAAATCAGCTGTACCAAAACCCCGATGTGAGCTACTGAAAATATATGGTTTTGTATGATTTTCAACTGGTTTCACATTTTTCTTGAACGGCAATAGTTTAACTGAGGCAAAAGCAGTGTGTGACCCGTCGCGTGATGCATCTTTATTTCTGCAAAACAAATAAACATTGAGCCATTCCTCTCCTGCAGCGGACATCTTTTTGAATTGAACACACCATGGTACACCTTGAATCATGACTTCAGGTGTGAATTGTTCGTCAAATTCGCTGATCTTCAAAATTGTATAGTATAGTTTAATTGTGGTTGAAGCAATTGTCATCGCCATATTTGGAGAATAACATCACAAAAATTTATGTGAACGATTCGGTTTGTTTTTCTACAAAAATATTTTACAGACACCAGAGTTGTTTAGCTTTAAAAAATGAGTAAAATTGCGTTATGCTTCTGATGCTATGGTGTTGCGTGGTCACTTGAAATATTTGACAGCAAATGTCAATATGAGAATGAGCGCCAAAAGCGACCCTGTGCAATATGACAGATAGAAAAGTAAAACAATGGCCTGATGTAAACGCAACTTCACAGTACAGCATGCCAATTCGATGTGTGTGTATCATTCATCATTTCCTTAATGACATGTCATGTGCACATTTTCACAATGTTTTACAATGTTCATGTTGAAAATAGTTTTAACATTGACCATCACACATAGGCACGCTTGAAATTTTAGAGGGGGGGATAAACGTGAAAATTTGAATTGAATTTGGTCAATCCAGATTTTCTTACGTTGCATTACAAAACTGGTCTGAAAAATGACAACAAAATTTTTATCATTAACAATTGAATAGATAAACCATTTTCATCATATCCAACAATTTTTGATTAGACATAAACAGAAGAAAAAGTTGCTATAGGTACAGTTGGGCATTTTCGGTATCTTATTATTCATCTTATTATCT
>NW_022199062.1:0-6577 GCF_009176525.2 Contarinia nasturtii
AAGAAAATAGATGAATTGTAAACATAAATGAAATCTTTTTATAATAACTGCTCTTTTTCAAAACTGCTTGATGCAAGAATTTAATCTTATTGTATTTATTTAAATTACTTTGAATAAACCACCAAGGCGAAGGAACGCTGTTCGGTGCAGTTATTATTATTATTATTATTTTATTAATAAAACTAAATTAAAATTGAAATTAAATTAAAAAATGTAAGTTTTTTACGAATGCGATTGCGTGGTTTTATTGTTCTGCTGTGCAGCAGCAGCAGGAATATATTGAGGTTAGGTGTCCTCCTGAGTCAATTTTTTTGTATTATTTTTTTGTAGTTCTTTTATTTAATGCACGTTTGAAAAATTAACAAAAATCAAATTAGGAAAATTGATGTATCGTTTTATCAAATAAAAAACCTCTATCGAGGTGAAGAACGAGTGACGAAACCAAAATTTGAAACACAAAATTTCTGATATCAATTTTGTGACGAAAAGAGTTGGTAGACTTTTTGGTTTTTGGCCAATTTGGCCACCCCAAATTGAAATTTTTGGACCTCAAATGACTTCATTCGATAGCTCACTTTAAGACCTTTCCAATGATATGCATATGTCCGGGGGGTGTCAAGTCATGGCGCTTCGGTGACCATAGGAAAAAAAGTCGAAAAGTGACTTTAAGAGGCCGGCCATGGCCAACATGGCGGCCAAATCGAAAAGTGCCGGAACAAAAAAGTCTTAGTTTTTTATGTACTTTATCCCAGAAAGTTTCAAAGAGGTACGCGAAAAAAGTGCACAGACACACAGACACACATTTTGATATTTCATAGAAATTCATATGAAATTTTTAAAATAATAAATTTTTCGAACGGATTAACCGATTTCGACGTTTGAGGTATCGTTGGAAAGGTATTGAGCTTTAGAATCCGAATATCGATGTTTCAGGGGTCAATGATCTCATTTAGTGCCATCTATGGTCATGAAACTGAATTTTTACCCTTTTCTTGAAAGGACCATATTTTGAAGACAGGTGGACCGATTCAAACTTTTATATTTTTTCTTGATCTATAGCCAACCGGGGCCAACAACTTTCTAGGTCTGTATTTCGTATATTACGTGTATATCAGTAATGTGCGAAGGGGTGGGGTAGGGGGGGGTTTACCCCCCCCTGTGATTTGGATGAGAAAATTTTTTTCGCGAAAATTATTCGAATTTGCTAGAGTTTTTCACGAAAAAAGTGAAGACCTTTTTTTTTTTTTTTTAGCTCATCAATGTAGAAAATTGAGGAGAATTCTTTCAATTTGCTAGGATTTTTGGTTCCGAAAGATTTTTTTCCGATTTGCTAGGTTTTTCGCGGAGAAAATTCTTTCGATTTGCTAGGGATTTTCGCCTCAAAAAGTGACTTCCAAAAAAAAAAAAAAAACGAAAATTTGTCTGATTTGCTGGAGAATTTTTTGTTTTTGGAAAATCACCCCCCCCTGTAAAATGTAGCTCGCACATTACTGGTGTATATATAGCGAGTTCGACTTTTCAACACACTAATGTGGTTTCGTCACTCGCGCGAACTGCCGTCCGCTGTGTTTCAAATTTTCTGTTCGCTATATGATACTCTTTTGTTCCACATTTGATACAAATATCAGAAAATTTGGAACAACGATGAAACTTATAAATGAAAATATTTTAAAAAAAATAAAACAATAAATCAATTTTCCTAATTTGTTTTTTGTTAATTTTTCAAACGTGCATTAAATATACGAACAACAAAAAAATAATACAATAAAATTGACTCAGGAGGACACCTAACCTCCATATGTTCCGGCCGCTGCTGAACAGCAGAGCAATGAAACCACGCAATCGCATTCGTAAAAAAACTTACATTTTTTAATTTTAATTTAGTTTTATTAATAAAATAAAAACAAAAATAATGAGCCATCATTAGGTGTAAAAAATAGAAATGTTATCTAAAACGGGTCGACCTTTATGTGTTTGTATATATTGGTACCGCTTTGCAGCGGTATACGCGTATTCAAGCATACTTTCCTCTGAGTAATTGAAATATAATATTTATTTTTTCACATTATTCGTCACGACATTAATTTTTTATCTTTTTTATTCACATTTCACATTGTTTTTTTTTTAAATATTTATATAATAAATAAATCCCGTACAAAATTCAATACAATAACTGTCAAGTGTAGTTTTGTTGACAAGTTTCTCGCGTGGTCCACCTGTCAAATCGCTGTCGTCGACTTGTTCGACGGATTTCTACTGGGTGACTTATGATTTTTGATTATGATATTAAACACGTCTTTTGTTTGTGTTTGCATTTTAGAGGCGACGCAATATTAACATTTTGTATGCGTATATGAACGAACGCGATTCTGAAAATTTTTATCAGAACATTTCCAGCTTTAAAGTATTGCGTCACAGTGGGAACTTCGAAAGAAGTGTTTTGTACTTATATCTATAGTTTTTTAGTAATTTTTGACGAAATTCTAACGCTAAGTGTGTTGAGACCTGATTTTGTCGTAAAATAAATGTCAGATTCGATTTTCTCGTGAACCTCTTAAAAAAAAACCAGTACCAGTTTTCCTAATAATGGCATAAAATCAATTTTTTTCCGATATATCACTCCAAAAGAATGGTTTCAAGCCGAAATATCTCAAAAAATTAATTCATTTCTCAAAACTCCTAATTCCAATTCATAATTCCTCAATTATGTAAAATCAGTCGTCAAAGTGGACCAACAAAGTAAAATCCAAGCACATTACAGTGGATTACAAAAGATATTGAAATATAGGTGGCCGCATTTTTCCAAATTTTCACCAAATAAAAGAATGTTGTCGTTTCCAAATGTGCATATCGGATCAAAATTGAGTGCACTTTCGATCATGACGAAAAAAGCCAAGCTAATCATATTTTCTTTCGAGATTAATGACGATTAACTTCGATTTTTCACCATTTTTCGAGGTCTACTCACGTTGATCTAACCTTTTCCGCTGAATTTTTTTCAAATTTTCTTCATTGCTTCATCAAGGTGAGCTTAATATCTTTCCAATAAGCCAATGACTTAATTCTGTTAAAAAACACCCCGTATACCTGTTGTCAAAAATAGCCAAAAAATTGAAAATTTGCCGAAATTTTTTTACTTTTCCGCACACAGTTAGTGTTTAAGGGGAAAGTATTTTGAACTTCGGAATGCAATTTTTCAAACGTCAAAATCGATCAATCCGTTCGAAAAATTTCGCATTTTAAAACTTTCATATGATTTTCCTATAATAGACATTTGGTATATCTGTCCGCGATTTTGCGTACTCGATTCTGATCTTTTTGAAACTTTGTGGGATTAGTGTACACACAAAAATGTTCCGGCACTTTTCGATATGGCCGCCATGTTGGCCGTGACCGGCCTCCAAAAGTCACTTTTTGACTTTTGTCCCTACGGTCACCGGGTTGCCTGCATGTGACACACCCTGGACATATGCATATCGTTGGAAAAGTCTTGAAGTGAGCTCTCGAGTGGTGCCAATTGCGACTTAAAAATGTCATGTGGACAAATTGGTCAAAACCCAAAAATTGATCGTTGACCGCACACATAACGGGTGTTTTTTCGAAAATAACTGCATATGTTCTCCTGAAAATTTCATCAATTTAAGCCCCAAGTTAAAGATAAAAAAATATGTATAACACTCACCACAGAAAAAACCACTTTTCCCCATTATGAACGACAATTTATATGATTTTGATCCAAAAATAACCAAAAAATCCATATTTTCATTGTATTTGAAAAAGATTTTACGCTTACAAAACTATTGATATCAAATAAATAACCTCTATCGAGGTGAAGAACGAGTGTCGAAACCAAAATTTGAAACACAAAATGTCTGATATCAATTTTGTGACGAAAATAGTTGGTAGATATATTTTCTGTGAACTGTGAATATAAACTTAATATACATTTGTATATTCGAAACTTTACTTAATTGCATTAGTATTACTGATATTGAGCTCAACTTGAGCATATAGTACAGCGAGGAAATTTTGAAAAAAAATCAGTGGAGTTCAATCTATTTATGACCATACTATTAAAAAATGGGGAAAAATCGATGAAAATCGTAATTTTTTTCTTTAATGTGTGAATAACGATTTTTTTTATCATAGATCGAAAGAGCACCAAATTTTGAACCAATATGCATAATTTTCAAAACCAACATTTTTCAAAATTAGTCAAAATTGAAAAAAGCGTGTATTTGGCCGACCACCTTTTTAGATTTTTTGAGATAATCGGCCTGGGAACTACACCTTGAAATGATATTTTGAAGGCTTAATTCAATTGAAGAAAATGAATTAAAACATTGATGCAATTATATTTGAATAGATTTGATGACCATACATTCTACAAATTCACCCTAGAAATTTCTCCTTTTGTTTCACAATTTCACAAAAACAATTGAAAATGCAAAAAAGATTTCGAGAGCAAACAGAAAATTCTAATTTAATGTAAAAACAAATAATAAAAAAAATTGGCGTGCATTGCAAGAAATCGATAAATATTTTTGATTTGCAATGTGATGAATATCAATATATAAATACAATAAAAGAATATGAAAAATTTTGAAAAATTTTTGTAGAATACAACCAGAAAAATAAAGTTTAATGTTAAAACAAATGATATATCGACGATTCCATATCAAATCGATCAAAATCTGGAAGCATGGTAAAATTTTGTGCTCAAATTTTGTATATATGTTGGCCCTCATGAGAAACTAAGATAGCCAAAATTTGGGACCTAACTTTTCACAAAGTCGTAAAAAATCAAGGAATCAATTGAACGCTCTAGAATAAAAACAACTGATTGTTTACTCGCATATCGAAACGCGACTCAAAACGATTGCATATCAAAGCGAGACAATATTTCGTTACCAAAGGAATAAAGAACATTGACTTTTTATTATACAAAATGTGTAAGTTTCATTTTGTGCTGATAACTAGCTTCTGTTCTGCCTTTTTTTAGTAACTGAATTTTGTTTCGCTTTGATATTCGACGCAGTTTAACGATATAAATATTTCACACTCTCGAAGGCTCGGTATAGAACACACAAAAGGTGAAAAAAAAACTTCTTAATCTCAAATTTCATATACAATCAAATGGCTTGTACCAGCGATTTTTATTGCGCAGTTGTGTGTGAATAGAATGTCCGTTGTAAACATTCATACATACAAGGAGGAGCGAGATAGCATTGGACAACGATTTGGGTGACAAAGATGACACATTTTTATGTTCTGATCACATCACATGATATAGACCATTTTGTGGTGTCCGAGAATTGAGAAAAAAAAATCGGATTTTTTTTTCACTTTTTATGCTCTATACGGAGACTCCGAGAGTTTCATATAAACTCGCCTTGCAATAGGCAAATGACGCCTATTGATTCAATCACGATTGGTATTCGCTTACTATTCAATAGGCATCACATAGCAAGTTTATACGAAACTCTCGGAGACTCGGTATAGAGCACTCAAACAGTGAAAAAAAGTCCAGATCGTGATTTTTAATAATAATAACTGCACCGAACAGCGTTCCTTCGCCTTGGTGGTTTATTGAATATATTTTAAATAAATACAAAATAATTATATTCTTACATCTAGTAGTTTTGAAGGAGATTAATAATTTTCTCAGTATATTTTCTATTCAATTCTATCTATTTTGTTTTAAATATTTTTCAATTCTCAGTTTGACTGTTGATAAATTTACTTCTAAATCAATTAAAGTAGTATCACTGTTTGGTATTTTTTTCGTATAATAATCATTGAATGTAGTAAGCATGTAATTAATTGGTTCATACTTCGTGTAATCGCTTCTTCTAATCGGTATATCAAAAAGCGGCGTTGCACGGGTATTATGCGCTGAATCATAATAATTTAAACTGTTTGATATATGGCTCGACTTCATATCTCCATTAATAATTTTGAATATAAAAGACACCTGCGCCATCTCGCGTCTCTCCTCAAGCGTAATCATTTGTAGAAACAGGAGTCTATGCTCATATTTAGGAAGTTTATATCTGTCCCAGTTCATTCTCCTTAGCGCAAAAATTAAAAATTGTTTTTGTACTGACTCTATTTTTTTGCACATATTGTCGTAGTGTGGATTCCATATTTCTGATCCATATTCTATAATTGGTAATACAAATGTAAAATAAAGGCGTTTAATTGTCCATGGGTCAATAAAATCCTTGCTGTAGAACTTTAGCCAAGCGAATCTTGATTTTGCTTTAGCCGTGACATGCTCAATGTGTGATTTGAAATTCATTTGCACATCAAGCAACACTCCCAAGTCCCTTATTACAAAGACTCTTTCTATTTGAACGCCGCCTATGTTGTATTTGTATTCATATTGCAGTGATCCCCGATGATATGATATGATCTTTGTTTTGTTTACATTTAATTTCAATAAATTGCGTCCATAATGATCTGCTACACGATCCAAGTCATTCTGTAGATTAATGCAATCATCTGTTGAGGAGATACATTTTGAAATTTTTGTATCATCAGCGAATGAAAGTATACAAGAATCGCTAACGACGAA
>NW_022199064.1:0-3735 GCF_009176525.2 Contarinia nasturtii
CACACAAATTACTCATAACCTCAATTTCCACTGAACTGACATAAACAACGATTTATCCGACTTTTGAATGAAATTCGGATAAATGTCAGTTTATGTCAAATCGCATCACATTTTATTTTCACTGTGAACTGCCAAAGTCTTTATTGTGTTTCAAGCATAAACATTGAGAATTTGATGATTAAAAATAATTTATTCGCCGCAAAATCCATTATTCATCCAATTTATAAAGCATAAAGTTGAAAAAAGACAAAATGGGTCGAAAAACTGTAAGTATTTATTGGCATCGGCACGATAACTATCGATTTACAAAATTTTATTCGAATTGCTTATTGTTGATTTTAAGGAAAAAACCAAACACGATGGATATTGTTGGAATTGTGCAAAGTCTAAAGCAGATATTGCTTGCTCAAAATGTATTCGGTCATTCCATCAAAAATGTTTAAGAAATGAAATGAGCGGCGAAGATTTCATTTGCACTGAATGCGAACGCCAGATGGAAATGTCCACAAAAAACGACAAGTATGTCTTTTTTTTTTAAAGGAGCGTTATTCTTATTTTTTTTATTTTTTCACAGTGAAATTGAGCTGAACATGATTCCTGCGCTAGTAGAATTCGTAATGGACGATTTGATGGTATATTTTGTGTACTTAGATATATAATTTTCGTTGATAATTTTTCTTCGATTTTTTTGTTTAGTTCGTACCTTTGAAAGATGTCCAGTTCGGTAAAACTAGTGGCAAGTTAGTTAACAAGATTGATTTGGCTCAAATTAAGAAGAAAAGTTCGATTTATGAATCGTTTTTTGATTTGCGTGTCGATATATCATGGTTTGTACATAATTGCCAAATAGCATATCCAAAAAATAACGATATTTTACACGGAGCAAATAAACTTCTCGATTTTGTGGACGAAGAAATTTTGAGTTTGACCACTTGCGTTGAATGTTATGACAATGCCTCCAAATACCCAGAAACATCTTTTACCATGCCGTGCAATACACCGCACCTACTGATTTGGGCAAAAGCACCAGGATATATATTTTGGCCCGCAAAGGCCATGTCGACGAAAGGAAGAAAGGTACACGTGCGCTTTTTCGGCGACCATACGACTTGCGATGTGGATTCAAGTGGTTGCTATGTATTCTCCACTGAAAATCCAGAATGTATTACAGTCAATGTCGAATCATATAACGAGGCGTTGGAAGTAAGTCAAGCTCACTTTTAAATTATTTGAAAAGTTCATTACAAGACAAGTTGTCTAGAATCGAAATTAACTCAAAATATTATCGATTAACTATAGGAGGCTAATACGTATATTAAAAATATACGCGAAAAGTTTGGTACATTCAAACATGCACCATATCGAACTTTACTGGACTGTTCCAAACTGAAAGAATACGCGAACGAAATGTTTACAAAAAGCGAAAATCAATTGACAAATAAAACCGATAGCGTTAATGATATTGATCATAGCAATATGGATACTAAGAGATTTTTACAGCAAATGAATGCGACAAATACTGCCAAAAGTACCCATCAGGTAACCATCAATTCTGTTGATAGTGATCATAACATCGAAAATATTCGAGAAAATAACGACCAATTGAACGAAAAAAATGCTACCGAAAATCTACTCAAGAGATCTCAAACACAAACCGAACAAACCGGTTGCAAGAAGATGCGAAAAAATGATGACGACGACGCTGAATGTGATCGAGAGCAAGAAATAATCAAGTATTTGAATGAAGAAGCTGAGAAAAAAGGTCAAATTGTCTTGAATTGTTTGAATGATTTTGCCACGAAAGCCCATCAGAAAATAAAAGATTACAAATCGTTCTTGATGAAAGACAAAATGCTTGAAAACCAGACTAAATTAGAGCAAGAGAAAAGTGAGCAACAAAAATTATTCGACAATGAAAAAAACGAATTTCAACGAAACATCTATGCATTGCAAAAAGATATTCTTGAACAAAAGAATAAATTTGACGCACAAAAAACTGCATTTGAACAAAAAAACGTGGCGTCTGAAAAGGAAAAGATCGATCAGAAGGAAAAATTCGATGTTGAAAAGGCTGCCCTTGAACGAATAATCAATGGATTGCGAAATGATATTCTCGAACAAAAGAATACATTTGACGCACAAACAACTGGATTTAAACAAAAAGTCTTGGCGTTTGAAAAGGAAAAGATCGACCAGAAGAAAGCATTTGATGATGAAAAGGCTGCCCTTGAACAAACAATCAAGGCGTTGGAAGAAACGAATGAGTGTCATTTGAAAAAAAAAGGGAAATCCTTTTGTAATGGATGCGACCAAATACTCAATGTCGTTAACTTTTGCAATAGCGATTGCAATGAAATCTTTTTTAAGTAGGTTTAATTCAATTGTTCTCTAATATTATACTATCATATCTTATTCTACAATTAATTTATTCCAGGAAACTGAATAAAGGAGCCAGTACATAAGCTGAATAAAGGAGCCAGTGATGGAGCCTGCAGATATCAATTTTCATTGAAATTGCGTCGATTAAAGTATTAATGTACAAGTGCCTCAAAAATAAAACAAAATAGATTTGATTACAATTGACGTTCAAATATTAACATATAAATGAAATCTCCAATGAAAATTAGAAATTTAAGAGTTTAAAAACAAAACTTGTACGTTATTTTTTAATAATATTCGAATCGAATTGAGCCGCTTTTAATACATCATTTAAATTTGGTCGTGCCATTTTTCAAAAGTCTTGAAAGTCTTTTGTTTTAGGTTGTATTCTACTGTACTGCTGACAGTACTGGAAAAATCACAAAAAACTTATTAAAACTAAATTCTTAAATTAGAAATTCATAATAAAAACATTTAAAGGCCATTAGATAAATTCTCTGAACAGACGCATTAGAAATTGGGACATTTTAGCACAACAATTGAAAATCGTCGCGCCATTTTTCGTTAGTACTAAAAACTGTATGTTTAGTGTCTATGGATTGTGTTAAACGCTGTCAATAATTGACATCTCATAATGTGATGAAATAATAACATAACTGTCATTTGGCTTAAAGTGAGTTCACGTGTAATTAAGACAAAATCAAAAACGTTATAGTTTATCAACAAAAATGAATTTCTACGTTGTTTATTTGGCAAGCAAACGCTTTGTTGTAATTAAAAGAAATTGGATACAAAATCCAATGGTTGGAAAACAGTCTAAGGTATTTTATTCTCCCAATCCGAATGCAATTGCAAATTTCAACAGCAAAATTGGTTACTATCTGAACACCACAACCGACGCTTGCTATGATGCATTCATTTACAAGGTTTTTGGTAAGTATAAATTGATAAAAAAAATTAAAAGTTTTCAAATGCCATAGGAATATTACACATTATAATGATTTGTAGATCGTTTTGATGAAGCACAAAAATACGTAATTGACAAGCGGTCAGTTCCTCCGGTCGAATATGTATGTGGAAAAAAATTTGTGCAAATCGTCAGCAAAGATAGTCCTGTCGATTTTATTGATATATCTTCAACTGATAACGATTATTCTGATGAAGACGAATCTCATGAACGTGGAGAAAAAGAAGACTCCTCATCATTAAACGATAATATAGATATAATTCAAAATAAAATTGATGACAATGAGCTTCAAGTCTCAAATGTGGATCAGACAACTAACGCACGTACAGTTGGTGACGATGATGATGGTATGGCCAAAGATGAATTGCCAACTGATCAAATCGAAGATT
>NW_022199065.1:0-2486 GCF_009176525.2 Contarinia nasturtii
AGTTAAAGTCTTTTGATGAAAATGACAACTCGTTGGAAGTTCATATAAAATAATGGGCGTTACCTATATGAGTCTCTGTATTCATGTCTTTTTATTCTAGTCCCATTTTAAATTCCAAAAGAATACAACTAAAGAGAATTCGAAATAAAGTGCAATAAGCACTTTTACACTTAAGGCAGTCGACATGTATAAGTAAAAGATAAAGTAAAAAATAAAGGAAACGTGCGTACTTCGTAACGTGAATTTAAAAAACTATTCTAAATTTGTTTTACTTTTCCGCACACCTAGTGTAGGAAAGGTATTGTAGACGTGCTGATTAGCTTTTGAGCAATATCTGTTGACCTTGTAAGTTTTTTTGGTCCGAATGGAGTACCCACAATCCATACATTTTACTTTTTTGATCATTTTTCAACCATTTTCGATAGTTTCGTGCTCAGACATGAAATGCAAAATCTGACTTTACGGGATGATTGGACACTACGAGGAATAGATCTGGTCAAATTTTCAGCAACATTGATTGACCGGTGTAAAACTTAGACTGTGAAGAGGCACTTATGAGAAAAATGCCTTAAAACGATATTCTTTCAATTTGAACGCTGAAAAATGGGGGTATTTTTGGCACGGGAAACCCGAATCTGATGTTGGTTTTAAGATGAAATTAATTTTTCACAGACTTTTCATACAAAAATCCACAAGAAATTTCATTTTTGTATGAAAGACATGCCTTTGTTGTACCGTAATGATGTGAAACTTTGAACAGGCTATTTTTTTGATTGACATTTTTTTAAACTTGGTGTGATTATTTATTTTGATAAGAAAATAATATTCACAAATTTTCACGGTAATTTAAGTTACTGCAACCATACATAGACCATCATTTTTGTTTATTCCCAAAATTTCGGTTCCATGCGTACGTAAGCCTCTTTATTTATTTATTTTTTTTTTCAAAAAAAGGGACTCATTTATGATTTCTTAAGTTCATTTCAAATGATCTAAACTAAAAAAATGGGATTTCTTGTAGTGAAAAATTGTTGCTGCTGCTTCGATCTGAAAAGTGACATATTTTTTTTTGCAGCCCTAACAATTTAATTGCATTTATTTCTATTTTCTCTTTTGGTTGTATTTGAAACTGTTTGGCCATTTCGTAAGTTTGTCAATCATATTCTATTTGAATGAAATTGTTGAAACATTTTCTTTTGATTTGATATCGAAATTAACTCAATTTACGTCGTTTTTTTTCAAATCTTTTACTGCATAATCTTCAAAATACCTTTGAATTCCTTCTACATTCGATTGACTTTCCATCGTTGTGTTATTGCGTTGAACATTTTTCCAAGCCCATTTAATCGACGAATGGCAGAACATTAATTTGGTACTCAACGAGAATTGCGAAAAATCAATGTGAAATTTAGTATGGTATATTGTGTTACGCGTCTCCACTTAAAAGTTTTTATGCTTACGCTCATGCTTTAATAAGTTCAGATATAACTGAAAGTATATCATACAAAATAAAATTAAAAAAAATACTGAAATTTAAATAAGAAATTGAAAAAATTACAAGATGTTATTAATAAGTGAATATTTGCTTCCATTTCCATTAATTATCACTACTATTCATGACGCCATTGGAAATACCACATTTGGTCATGATATAATCGATTTTTTGTTGTTGTATTTATTTACTGATTAAACTGATTTTTTTATATGTGTGCTTGAACTTGCTTCTTCTCAGCAGATAACACATCAGGGTGTGAATAAAAAAAATCAACAAATGAAATTGACGGCGGAATTATGATAACGTAATCTCACTTGTTTAAAACTAATCAACATAGTATTGTAACATGCATATTGCATATGCATTTAGATTTGCCTTTAGCAAAATTCAAAACAAACTCAATGCGAAATCACATCGTCTAGTGTAACGTAGAAAATTAGAAGTTGCGAACAAAAGAACATTTAATATTAGAGACCGTTACAGACATTTGTACCATTATTGCCAAATTCAATTAAAGTTCTTATTTATAATAACCAACTTGCTTTTAGCAATACAGTGTTTAGTATCGTGTGATTCTTTGATGAAAATGAATATTGCATGTTAATTTATTTTATTAATTGTGTGTCTCAAAGTCCGTGCAACTTCGGTTTCTTTGGAGGAAGACCTAATCGAAGCCGCCAAAATAGGTAATCTATAATATAAATGATTTCAAATGTGCGAATTAAAATTTTATCAATAAAGAGCTAAAGTATATTTAGACTCTGTTAACGGATAATTGAAATTAAAATCGCGCGTGTCACTTAAAAAATGAGGCACCCCACTGTACTAACGGGATCTAAAATACAAAAATAAATGTCTCAAAATCGAAATGTATCAAAGTTCTAAAAGTCTGATAAATTATTCATTGCGGATTACGTTGATTGACGGTATTCCCGGGAAATATTCCAAGATATTTTCGGCATACGATTGTATCATATATGTTGATTTTTTT
>NW_022199066.1:0-3384 GCF_009176525.2 Contarinia nasturtii
TTTTTGATCTACGATTTGAAGGGATTGCTGATTTTAAAGTGTTTTCCCTTATCGTCAAAGGTTTATACGGAAGGTGGCAAACCACCAGGCTATGATCGTGTACGGGCCGCTGAAATTGGAAACAAAGACTTTGAACTGGATGTTCTTGAAGAAGCATACACAACCGAACATTGGCTCGTTCGAATTTATAAAGTAAAAGACTTGAGAAACCGTGGCGTATAATTTAATTTCGTCTAATTTTCTAATAAGAAATATTTAAAGCATGTCCAGTCTTAAACAATATGAGTCTCAAGATCGAAAAATTCTCACAATCAATGCATCAACACTGATTGAGAATTGAATATGAACAAAATGTTGGACAGAACAAATGAACATAAAGCACAAAAACGTATAGATTTTGTAAGTTCAATTTATTAGAAAAATGTTTGTTTGTAAATACAAAGTATTTTTTAAATCAATTAATTTTTCTCTCCGAAATAATCTCAGCGTTGAAATCACAACGGCATTTGTTTGAATGCACAAATTGAAAGAAAAAAAAAAGATGCAAATGCGATCGTGATTCAAAACTGACTGTTGAAATACTTTAACTTGTGATTTTTCTTATGCATAAACTCAGTGCTCTCATAGAATTAAAAGCAAGCATTTACAATAGATTTTTAGATTTTCCATTTAAAAAAACAAAATGAACAAGTAATTTGTAGTTCTCTAGTATTTAATATGTTTGCAATATAAAAAAAGTAAAATATAAAATATTGCAAAGCACATCGCATTGATAAGATTGATTATGATACTACATTGCAATTTGAACTAAAAATACACATTTTTTTAACATAATAACCAAAATCGAAAATCATCTTCTGATTCAGTCAATTGAAAAATATTTAAAGATTTATTAAGTTTAGGAATTTATCGGCGGCAACAACGACTATTTCATCCCATTCTGCAGGTAATTTGAATACTGTTTATTTATACAAATAGAATAGATTACCTATGATGATATTAATTTTGATAGGAAGAGTATGAAACATGAATGATTTTGCTCATAAAATTGCTGATTATTCGAATTCATTTCGTATTTGTCACACTTTTTATCGACCCAGCATTAAATGTATTTGCTTTCGATTTATTTGCAGATGCTTGGAATTTCGTGGAATGAGCGTTGGCTGAGAGATGTGAGCTGGGTGCACGATGATGTGACAATGGTAAGAAACATTGATTATTTTAATTTGTCATACATTTATGATGATATCCATTTTTGATAGGAAGAGTATGATACATACCTGATTATATCTTTCAACATTTTTGAAATATTTCAAATTTTCAACTCGGTTTTCATTACAATTGAACAAATGTTTTATAATATGTTTTTGTAATTTTTCAGTTCAATGTAAAGATGGACTTTGGGCAAATTATTTGGTCAGCATCGAACAGACGAAGTTTGAGCATAAGAATGGTGAGTCCAGTTGCTGTATTATTATAAATTACAACTAAAACTAAATTCAATAAGATTTACATGATGATATTAATTTTGATAGGAAGAGTATGAAACATAAATGATTTTGCTCATAAAATTGCTGATATTTCCCCTTTTATTTTCGTATTCATGGATTTTTCTTGATTTTTTTTATCAACATATTATTAAGTATATTTTTCTTTATTTACATTGCAGGTTTGCTCGGATTTTAATTGAACTTTTATGAATCGGGTTTACGGTGTAAAGTTTGACAATGGTAAGTCGCATTTTTAAGAAATTTTTGAATAAATATATATTTTTATGGTTTTCAACTTCATGATGATATCCATTTTTGATAGGAAGAGTATGACACATACTTGATTATATCTTTCAACACTTCTGAAATATCCACATAAATTTGTTTTGTTTTATTAAGAAAATTGTTTAGAACATGAAATGAATGTTGTTCTATATTTTTCAGATATTCTATGCTGTTTTGTGCCATGAAAAATGAGGAAGTTTTCGACCGGAAGCTGTACTACCAATGTTTTAAATATTGATTGATTGCTTTAAATAAAATAAAAAACACACTTTCTGAATGAAAACAACAACGGTTTTTAATTCATTTTGTAAGCAGAATAAATTTTTCAAAGTTTGGCTCATAAATAGCAAATGATGAGAATACAATTAAAAAAATCCACCCCCAAAAATTCCGGAAAACTCATTGTGCGAAGAAAAATATTGAGAACGATTTGCATCCACCAATTTTATGTCGATTATTTATAAATTTTAACCCATTAATTGTGCATGAAGAACATCCGAATATTCGTCGTATTGGGCTTGATAAAAGTTTCCAAAATTTGGTTCATTTAAATTATACTTTTTCATAAATTCAGTTACAGATGTCTTTGGTCTATTATTCATTTGTCTGAAAATGGTTTTAGAAGAAAGCAAATGTATTACCATATTGCTCGAAATAGCTTCAAGGAAAGCAATATTCATTACCGTTTTGTTGCACGTAGTTCATTATGTTCGATTTTTCCATTTGGTTGTTTGAAAACCAGGAATATATAACGATGTAAGCCGGTATCTTTTGGCGGACCAGCCCCTATATACTCGATAATTTCGTCTCCGTTTGCAACATCTGATTCTGGAATATTCATAATGAGCCAATGTCGAATGTCTCTGTAAGCAGGGTTGACTCGAGATGGCGCATCAGGGTCGACTAAATCATGATTAAACAAAATAAACAAATATGAAAGATTTCAATAAAAAATAGAGTAAAACATGCAACCTTTAATTAGAGTATAAAAAGCCCCCTTTTCAACTTCCCATGTCACAGTTGGTCGTTCCTTTGTTTGTGTTGGTTTAAGTTCGTTGCCCAAATTAACGATGGCGTCACTTCCATATGATACCTGGTTAATGTACATTTAGGAATTTTATGATTTTTTATCCAAATTTTAGATACTCACGCTTAGTATCTTTTTTGGTGCGGTCTTCAGTGTATCAGGTATAATTTCATTCTCTATAAATGATTTTTCTAAGTCTGACGACATATCACAATTACAGTATATTGTCATCATATACCATATCGTGACTGGCAAAAACATTTTTTTCATGAAAGCCATCACGTGCGGTTATTTTCCACTTGTTTTAATAAGTTAGTTTCAGTAACTTTGATTAAAATTAAAAACAGATTGATTTTTTCTAATTGGCGAGAAAACTAGCTATTTATGGATTTATATATTTACAATCAATGTTTATTTAAAAAAATGTATTGAAGAGAATGTTTTAGGAAGAGCAACGAAAATAGCAACGTCACGTCAACGTATAAAAAAACACAAGAGAAATTGTAAGTTTTCACTATTGCGAATTCTTTCATACTGACTACCTAAACATCTAACTGAAACTAATATATTGGTTGGATTCAG
>NW_022199068.1:0-4707 GCF_009176525.2 Contarinia nasturtii
TTCGTCGTCAATATACACGATGAGATTGTTTTGTAATATTTTGTTATATTTTTTTTCTGGTGGCGTTCACACCTTGACTTGCTCAGTCAAACTGACGAGAGCAACACTTTAAAAGACAAGACATACTTCGTTGGTTTGGCAAAGCAGGTATAGACAAGACAAGCGATCATTGAAACAAGCATGGAATAAGAGACAAACACATAACATTCACCAACGACACAAGATACCGCATATAGACAGATACACATGGTTCGCGTGTATTGCATGCATGTATTTATGGGATCGCTTGCCCATACACACACAACATTCACCATTCCATGCACAAACACGGGCAGACTGATCACAGTATTTTTTTTTTTGCGCGACACTCTTCATTGATTTATATGGTTTAAAGCGCACGAGATGCTGATGATACACAAATATATATGCCATTGTTTTTCATCTAGCTTGGCCATAACATAAAATGCAGCGGTAAACTAAGAAATACCTTGAAATTATACACAGAGATGCTACCACAGGCAAACTTGAAAGCAAAAAGGAAGAGAGAGAGAAAGAACTCTATTTCATACATTTATTAAATTAACTCTTCTGCTGTTTTAACAACTCTTGAGCGAGCGCAGAGCAACTCTTGGCGGTCACTTTTAAATAAATCAAGTTAAAAATGTTTTATTTTAAGTTCAGTCAACCAGATGTTACGGTATGAACATTAAACAAAATAATAATTGAAAAATTAAATATAATTTGTTGACAACAACAATGAAAAACAAATAATATTTTGTTTGGGAAATGGCTCGGAATTCTACATTCGGTCGATTCTCTTTTCTCATCGTGTCTTTCAAGCATGAGCTCTCTCTCTCTTTCCGTACCATTCGATCGATATACCGTATTTGTATGTTCCAGATTTTCTTGCCCCTTCGCTTTTTTGAAAGCATTCATATTTTCATCAAGTTCCAATTATATTATTGTCTTCGAGCAAGCGCACACATTAACATGTACAAACAACAATGTATCCAATGGAAAACAAAGAATCACTTGATCTCACTCTCAACACCATCAATCCATTCCATAATTCAGCTCTCAACACAACAATTTGACAAAGTGCGCGCCTGCTCTTCAGTTCGTACTGCTTATTAAGTTTTGTCTCTGAGGCAGTGATTCTGTATAAGTGCGCGTGCGCGCACGCCTTACACTGAATGTGATGTGTATGCGTAAGTGTGTTGTTTTACAAAATGCTTGTAAATTCAGTCTTCTGTAACTTCATTAACGAAACACGCTACTCCAATCAACATATGGCGCATTCATTTGTTTTGCGTTTTTTTTGCTCTCTTCGGTGCACATTTTTCTTAATGACTATTCGAAAATATTTCAGTGATTGTTTTAAATTCACATTATAAAGTACTTTATGTACGTGTATTTATTATTGAAATATTTGACGTTTCTGAATATTAAATTGTTGAACTTATTGCATTAAAAGTCTGACATTGGCGCATTTTTGACACAATTTTTTTTCCAACGCATTTTGACCGTTCCCCTCTCTATACGCAATTTCTTCAATAACTTTGCATAGCCTTTAAAATTTGTATATGTTCATTACGAATTTGGATGAAAGCATTGAAATTGTTTTTTTCTCATTTCAAATATGGAATATGGTACACGATGCGATCATCGATCTTCGATCGCGCATACACCTTTTGCCGAAACACGTTTTGTGTGTCACAACAATGTACGCAGTTTTTTGTTTATTTCTCTTTGCTTTTGGTTCTTCTTTTTCTCGCTGCGAGCATTACAAGCACAAAAAATTAATATTAATGAATTTTTACTCGCTAACAGCTCTATTTGAAATGTAATCATAATGAAATATTAACTAAACACGTTCATGAATAGAGAAATAGAGTGCCAAAATTAGAAGGAGTACAAAAAATGCGCCAAACAATTTCCGTAATGTATTCATATCATTCAATTCTAAAAATAATTCATTCTTCGTCTTCTTTTGGTGCGAATATTGTAAGAAAGACTGCTTTTGGCCCCGGCGACGATGACAAACAAGTTTCCTTTTTTGTCGATTGGAACACATTCTTTTTTCATATACCACAGACAACTCTCACTTTTAATCAGATTCACTTCGGCCAAATTGTGCTTGAAATTTACGCCACTGATATTTTTAAGTGTTTGGCCGTGTGGCAGAGGGCAGCCAGGTGCGCGTCATGAGATACTCGTGAAGTATCGAAAAGCAATGCAAAATATACGACAAATGTAAAATGAATAAGGAATCATGCACACACTCACAAACACGGTTTCCGCAGAGAACGAACACCACAATCGATTATAGTGCACAAGAGATCGACGCAGTCATACCACAGGTGACAGAAGTTGAGATAGTTATGGCATGTCAAAAAATCGGGGACAAAAAAGCACCTGGACCCAGTGCGCGCACTTGTGAGGTGCATTTACCAACTCTGCTTTGGAGGATTCCACATCCGGGCAAAAAGCCAAAAAAAAACACACACACACATCGGGCGGAGGAGGAGGAGGAGAGAGGGGAGAGGGGAGAGAAGAGTACTTAAAGACCCGTCTGTCTTTTAATACTCTGAAGAGTTTTTTACAGAACTCCCCTTTACTGTTCCGGGCTATTGTCAGAGTTCCCGGCTTCGATGGGTGGTGGTATTGATGATGGCTACCTGCTGCTTGACGTGCCTCAAACCACCCATCGTCTTTAATTATTTTCAATAATTTTCTCAGTTTTAGGGTCATTGTTGATATATTCAATTATCGAAGACAAGTGTTTCAAAATTCTCAAAATCTTCCTTTTTATCGATTGTGGTGTTAATGAGTATCCAAAGATATGAGGTGAAACCACCCATTAACTCCTAAATACATTCTTAGTTCCCGGTGGGCGCTGGTGAGGCACTTTTTGTATGGGAATATTTGTTGAAAATTCAACAATACACCACCTATCAAAGACCATACAGATTTTCGTTACTACTGCTGTGTTGACACAGCTCTAGCGAACTATATAGCTAACGTATTAGTACTGAGCACACGACTCCGATTCTGTGTATGCGTGTGTATTGTAAATTTTGCACAAGCAGCTACGGTTGACAACTGAGTGCAGAATTTGCAATACAAACGGACACACAAAATCAGAGTCAGTGTGTTCTTTAGTAACAAAAATCTTTATGTCTTTTAATAGATGTCGTATTCGTTGAATCTTCAACAAAAAATCTTCGATACCAGCGCCCACCGTTAGTTCCCTTAATTACATCCCTAACTAGTCATTATCAGTTCTTTTGTGTTACTAATTAGCTACTATCAAAATATATAGTCTTCATGTGGTATTTTGGCAGCCATGTTTTAAAAAAAATGTAATTTACGAAGAATAGAGTATACATATTCTACGTAAATTACATTTTTTTTTAAATTATACACAGAAAGAAAAAATGTGGTATTTTTAATTCAATTTTGGTAGATTTAATATAAAATCAACCAACAAGGAATTAAATTTACCATTTTTGACATCTCTGAGGCATATTTTTCAAAAGTGACTATTTGTTGAATAAGTTTTACCAACTGTTTCATTACATTTACCAACTTTTCGAAACCACAGATGACTCTTTTGAAAAATATGCCTCAGAGATGTCAAAAATGGTAAATTTAATTCCTTGTTGGTTGATTTTATATTAAATCTACCAAAATTGAATTAAAAATACCACATTTTTTCTTTCTGTGTAGCTGCCAAAATACCACATGAAGACTATATATTTTGATAGTAGCTAATTAGTAACACAAAAGAACTGATAATGTAAGTAACTAGTTAGGGATGTAATTAAGGCAACTAAGAATGTAATTAGGAGTTAATGAGTGGTTTCACCTAATATCATTAGATTAAAATAAAAACTTTAAGAAAGTTTTGATTATTTATCAGAGACAGTTTAAACTTATAAATAAGTAGGAATCATTTTTCGGAGAAATGTAACCCATCTTTTACTGACTCAATGAGCATTGTAACAATGCCCCATCACAAACATTTCGAAAACGTAATTGATTTAGACGACCCACAAAGTGATTGATTTCGCTGTTCACAGCTCATCAGTGCAGCTTTGTAGGACGTTACCATCTGCAGATCAAATCACTTTTAAGTGTGACTTATCAGATGGTATCGAGGTCTGCCGGATATTACCGGGTGAGAATAAACTCCAAACAATTGAGAAAATGATTGTTTGTGCCCAAAACATGTCACTTCAAGTGATATCAAGTGTTTCGAGAGAGAAATAAGGACTGATAACATTTCAAATAGAGCTGTTAGCGAGTAAAAATTCATTAATAATAATTTTTTGTGCTTGTAATGCTCGCAGCGAGAAAAAGAAAGAATGTAACAAACTGAAAAGAAAATGAATCAAGTAAATTCTGTTGTTTCTCCACTACTTTAAGCATTGGAATGTTTGTGCTAATGAATCGACTCAGATTTTTTGCAATCTTTTGGTTGCTTGGAAGGTTGGTAATTTCTTAAAATAAAATGAAATTTGAATTAGCGCGATTTATTACAGCTTTTATTTTAGAGGTCAATATTGCACCACATAGTAAGAAGAGTAGGTAAGCATCATCATTAATTATTCTCAAAAATATGCGATAAGCATGTATGTCATTCTTATAGGCGAATACCAAACAAGATATCATATCGTATGACACATAATTTATTTACACACTTGG
>NW_022199069.1:0-3062 GCF_009176525.2 Contarinia nasturtii
CATTGTCAAACTTTGCTGTGAATGTAGATGTGCACACACACAGAAAATACATAAGCAAGATACGATGCATACAATCTACGAAGACAAAGCCTACTATTAGCATGTTACTACAGTGAAAATTCATGCTCTGGGCATCAATAACGTTAGTCTGAAGAAAAAAATCCAAATCATGGACAAAAAATAATAATACAAAAAAAACAGGTACCAAGAAAAAAAAACAATGCAAAAACACCATAGAAATAAGCTGTGTTTGTTTTTATTTGCTGCCAAAAGAAAATAGAAACACCATTCCCAGTGGGAATTTCCCACACACTTGATGTGCGAAAAAGTAAGAGAGAAAGTGGCACTGATTTTCATTACACCTTTTCAGCAACCGTTGACCCCTTCTAAAGTCATAGTAGGTAAGATTGAATCATACACACACTTAATTAGCTTTTGTTCGTATTTTTTATTATTATTGAACTCTGAACAGTTAAAAAGATACACCATTAAGTGTAATAAACAGTCTATTCTTTTGAAAATTATTATTGATAAGTATTCTTGAAAATTCATTGGAACCAACCGATTTTCACACATTTTTTTAAGTTTTTACCTGCAATCGCCTGCACTTTGGTCAAAATGCAATCGCTCCACATCATGAAAACAAATATGCAAGACACCATATGGTGTCATTATGAAACATTCCCAATAAATTTGGCAGTTTTTTTTTTACTTTTATGGCGCCAGAAATGTAGAATTGCAGACATAGGTATAATATTTTAAAGACTTTTTTCACAATTATTTTTCTGTTTATTTTTGTGAAATATGGTTTTTCAATTATTTATATTTGAACATACTATAAAGACAGCTTTATAAATTAATGAGAAAAAAAGTGATGCTGAACCGTCTTTTGATGAAATATTTTACATGGAAGTAATTTGGTCTTTTTTTAAAAATAATTTTACGGTTTCAAATTATTGATTATTTGTGTTTTTTTCCTCGATATAAGTTGAATATTTTTTTCAATCGGATGATCTCTGATGTAACACTGAACAGGAAATATCGGTTCTGTTTTCGTTTTGATTAGCGTTTCAATTGAACAATACCAGTCTGTCCGATGGATTGGGTCCATTCGTTGCTCAATTTTATTTTCAGGTCATCATAATCTGATTTGCTGTTAAGTTTAAATCGAATCGACTTGAGTGCCTTATTTGCGGTGGTAAATGTGATGGCTTCATCAACAGACAGAGAAAATATATAAAAATTAACCGTCTTAATTTTGGCCAATGTCTGTGCCAATTTGAATTTTCCGTTCGCGTCCACAACCGGTATTCTCCCAAATTGTTTCAAAGTAACTTCAATCAATGTTTGATTCTGGTTAACGAAATCAATGACATCATTCCAGTCCCTCGGCGTCGATTCCATGGTGAATTTTTTCAAACAATCAAATGTGTAAAGAATTTTCGGCATCAAATCATAACAAGTGATTCGGAAACATTGTACATTTTTCAAATGGATTACCGGAGTTTCGGCGTCTACACCTTTCGTTGACCAATGTACATCGAGATCATTAATGTTTTGCAAATATTTGCTTATGCTTATATTTAAATTATTATTTGCAACTTGTAGTCGTCGAATTTGTGGATTCAATCGTAATGCTTCGCCAATATTCGATGCTTGAAAAGCGGTGGGTCCAAATTTAAGTGATAAATGGTCCAAATTTGAAAGAGTTTTTTCAATACATTTACCGTCACCGTTTTCGGCAAAATGATCACCACGAAATTCCAAATTTCGCAATTGCGGAAACCATTTGTTGAATTCAATTATATGACCGCTTAAAGTGCAGTATGAAAAGGTGACTGTTTCAACTTTTGGAAGGGGAACTTCCATCGCGAAATATTGAAGACAGTAAAAATGGATTTCAGTTAGTGTATCAACACAGTATTTGTTGATGTAATGAAAGATTTTTTGAAGCATCCAACCACAGATGAAACCACTTATATCTAATGTTATGAGCAAATGACCAAAGTTACGCAACAATTTTAATGCAGTCAATATGTCAAAGACCCAAATCGATTGGACTCTTATCTCGAGCTCATGGGTATATTTCGTATTTATGTTGGTTAAGTACAATTTCATGGACTTGTATTTGCGTTCAAACACCCAATCGACCGATTGACGGAAGTGCTTACATGTATCGGCCACATTTAGTAAATCAACCAGTTCCAATTTGTTGAAAATATGCTCGAGACAGTCATCGTTGACTTCGGTTATTTTAGTCGTGGTAACATTGGTTGTTTCCAATTTGATTCGTTTTGTTCGTGTCCAACCATCGCGATACTGACGCTTTTGTAGTTTACTTTGAGACATTTTTCACGATTTGTCAATGCAATCCACCTTCAATAAAAGAAATAAAGACACTTATTAATATACTGTATTGCACCAAAACACAATGCCAAAAATTTAGCCAGATGTCAAACACGGAATTTTCATGGAAGTGGCAGAGACAACCATATAGATTTGACAAGGTTCTTTCGCTGACTGCATTTCAAACATTGCTTTTCTTTCACTTTTTCGCAGAAAAAATATTTCACCGCTCATCAAATTTTGTGCACTACTTACCTTTTGAGATTTGATGGAAAGGAGTCTCCAAAAAGAATCTTTTGAAAATTACTCTATTTGATTTGTTCAACGAATACTAATTCGGAGCAAGTAATTTTGTTCAAATTGCCACTAAAAGTACACGGCTACGACCACTCCACTTTAGAGTCAATGTGATTGTGTTGATAGTGACAGAATAAAAGTGGCACGGTTGTCAAATATCCACCTAATTAGCATAGTATATCTCTTTGAAGTGTCAAGAGGTCGCTGTCAATCACATTTCATTTGTTTTTTTTTTTTTTTTTTTTGAATGTACAAATGATTATAATTACAGTTTGTACGGCAAAAGTATGTACAAAGAGAATTAAGTGAAATTGGACAACCCAATGGCTAAAAAACATATGTTTATATCGCAATTCCATAATGGTCTATATGCAAAAAATCAGAGACTATGAGCAAAAAACACATTTAATTTTTTTTTT
>NW_022199070.1:0-3364 GCF_009176525.2 Contarinia nasturtii
TCGAATAAAAAGCACATCAGCAGTATTCAATGTAACGTGCGTACCAATAGTACGTAGCTTTTAACACTTTCAACACTAATCAATTTCTTTTTCAAGTGCTTCATGCAATCAGGATATCAATACCGTAATTTAATTGCCACGTACATCCTACAACTAACTCATTTTAACTCCAAATTTATGTTCAACAACTTAATTACTTGGCTTCTGATAAAAGAGCTGAAATGCTTTGTTTCAGTTTTATAATACAAAGAAGGATAAAAACAAAATTGATGAATCATTTCGAAAACACATACACTGAATCAGAAAATATTTCCGATTTCAAGTCTATCTATTTAGTGCAGCACCGTCTAGGGGGTACACACAAACTCGAAAGCTAGAAAAAATAAGAAAAATGAGGACTCATTGGGTCCGGTCAAAGGTACACGTATATGAGATTTACTAAAAAGTGGAAATATTAGCAATATTACAGCCCGTGTCTCACCTAGAGCGCCGTAGCAGAGATGTCTACGAACATTCAGATTCGTGTTCGTTCGCGTTCGTTACGAATGGGGAAAACTTTCTACGAACGAATGCGAACGAACACGCCGTCTCCCTTAGCGAACACCAACGAACACGAATCAGAAAATTCTTTCTACGAACGAATGCGAACGAATCCTCGACCTTTAATTTCATAGTGAATACTTTTTCTTTGATTTTGTTTGATTTTTTTTTTAATTTTCCTTTTAAAAAAGGTTAACGAACGAACACGAACGAACATGCCATCTCCTTTAGCGAACGCGAACGAATACGAATAGGAAAATTTTCCTGCGAACGAATACGAACGAACACACCGTTTTCCTTAGCGAACACGAACGAACGCGAATCGAATTTTTTTTTTTGACGAACGAACAGTTTTTATACGAACGCGTTCTTAGTCATCTCTGCGCCGTAGTATGATAAAATGTTTGTTTCACAATATAAGCTGTATAGCAGACATAGGTGTCAGATTTTTTAGAGGTGGGTAATCGGTAAATAAGAGTTATCACCTGATGTACAGATTCTTTTATGCATAATTCAAATATCTTGAAAAAATTTGCATATAATTTCTTTCGTGATTCAAATCTACCCGATTTCAAAAACTGTCCAATTGTGGAGTTACCCGTTAAAATGCCCTGCTGCAAACAATTTATGCGAATCAATATTGATAAGAACATTTTTGATTGCATGTTCCCATGTAGACTACATAAATTATTTCAATTTTAAATTCTGTTCTTAATATCAAATAACAAATAAAAAAAATGTTTTAAACCACAAACGTCGACCATTGCAATACATTAATTTTCCAATTATTAAAATAATTGCGACCACAATGTTATGTGCTTTGTAATCGCATAAAATATGTATAACTTGATAATTAATTTTTAAAAACCCACGTGCCTCATGGCGTTATTAATCGTTCATTGTCTAGCTGTGTATTTTAGTAAATACATAATTAATTGTGTCCATGTTAACTAGTTATTGCCGCTATTATTGCATTTTTTGTTCAATTCACCGCTCGCACCGCCCGAGAGTTAAGCGACAGGATATTTAATAAAGTGCCAACTTAATGTCGTACAAACGTTCATTTTATCGATTGAATATAATCAATTATATCGTCGACGGTACGGAAAAACCACAACCGTACTATACGCTGTTCTCTTGATGCAAAAAAAGCGTTTATAGTTTTTTTATGGCAGCAAAAAAGGGGAAACAATTTTTGCATAAAATATGTGGATAAAAATTGGCATATGCAGATTTTTTTTTTTGGTGTTGATCGTTGAGCTTTTGAACCTGGTTGGCTGTATGAGCATGTTTCATCATCTTATTGTTAGTTTGTTCCAACTCTCTTTCACTTAAAATCATTTTTCTCCATCAACCGTTGAATATTGCAATACATATTATTCCATTTAGGCGTACCATTTTTCGTGTGAAATTTTCCATTGCATACGTAAATATTATGTAATATTAGTTCATTCCGATACTAACAGCACGTCAAATAAGAAACGTTCTACTTTGTTCTTTTCTTACCCCATTGCATGCGAATGCAGCACGGGCGTTTTGAAAAACGAACGAATAAAATACGAATTCGTGCGTTGAATAAAAATGCTTCGTTTGCCGGCGTTATGTGTGTGTATTTCGGTGTTCTCTTTGTTGCTTCGTGCTGCATTTGAATTCGCAGGATCGAAATCCATATTTTCAAAGCATAAAATGATGGTTTTGTTGGTATATGTTTCATGTTTTTGAAATGTTATGGCTTTGGTTCAGCGCTTATTTTTAAATCAGTTAAAATATGACTTTTACGTTTTATACGTTTGCCGTTTACTATGGCGTGAATGCGATGCTCCACAAAATAAACCGAAAGTGATGCGAAGAAACGAACGGTTACTGTGTTTGTACCAAAAAGCTGTTTAACATTGAGAAAAAGGTTATGTGGTGTATTGGAACGAGAAAGTTATTCAAATAAGCTTGCCGAAAAATTTCAATTGTGGAATAAAATGAAAACTTTTCTAGTCGTTTGTAAAATTCATCTGCCCTAAACAATTGCAATTATTCAATGAAAATGAATACGAAATTCCGAAAAATCCAACCGAATATTTGAATAATATCATTTTTTTTTGTTTTGTTTGCAATTCAAATGAAGTGCTGCATACGTTTCAAATTGTATAAACAATTTGAATCTATTATGTTCTTTTTTAATTCTATGGATTTTTCATATTATGAAAATTCCATTTCTAAAATAGTTTTTAAAAAATACATACATCACATTTGGATCATTGATTTTTTGATTTTTATATAGTTTTTCGGACATTTGAGAGTTTGGGTAATTTTGGCTATCGCGACTATAAGTAAATCGTGATGCAGAGTTTTCAATAACGATTGTCGATGCATTTTGCAAAAATGTTGAACTTGAGAGAACAGACAGAGATATGACTAACACAATCATCTCAATGAACATGGGCCGAAAATGCCGATGGAAAATATTTGTGAATAACCCATGCACCGCCAGCAAGTTTGATGGGATTGATCCGTCTATCAAAACAGTTTACGTTTTCGCTCGGGTAATGATACCCATCATACCTTCACGGGCCAATGTATGGTATGAAATAGAATGAATTTGAGTAAAGAGATCGTGCAAAACCAACAAATGTAACCGCAGTTTGTCGGAACCACAATATTTGTCCAAAAAATCGTTTTACATAAATTATTCGATTTGGCACTTTCATCTAAAATCTGCGATTAATCAAATGAAATTTTAATTTTTCAAGCGTACTTCGCTGTATTTTTCATTTTCGCCATGGAAAAAGTTGGTGTGTTTTTATTGCGGAAATAAAGAAGCTGCGGTTGT
>NW_022199071.1:0-4681 GCF_009176525.2 Contarinia nasturtii
CTGGAGTGATACCTATGAAAAAGTTCAAACAACTACGTTAGTTTTGAGATACAATTAATTTTTTGATACAGTTTCCTTGAAAAAATCACAAAAAAAAAATGAATTTTTGTATGGGAGCCATGTCTGTATGATATCGTAATGAGCTGAAACTTTGCACAGATTATTTTTATCACACAAAAATAACATTCCGAGAGTTTGAAGACATTTCAATGCATATTGGGGGTACCTCCCGAAGGAAAATTTTGGATTTTTCACCCAAAAACGAAAATTTTGTATGGGAACTACCCTTGATATTCAAACTTTCAGAATGTTAACTTTTTGTGAAACAATAACCTCTGCAAATTTTCACATGATTACGATATCATATAGGCATGACTGCGATACAAAAATTCCCATTTTTAGTAGTTTTTTATTAAAATGTGCGTCGAAAATTATTTGTATCGTAAAACTAATGTCAGATTCAGTTTTCTCGTGAATTCTTTGAGTAAAAGATTTGTAATAAATACATGTTGTGGATCACAGTACGAAAAAGTTCATCTTACGGATGTAAGACATTTTATTTTTTTTAAATTTTTGTGTAGGTAAAAGTGTCATTTTGTTTGCAATATTGCAATTTCATACTGAAATATTCAGATTTGAACTTGAAAGATGCTTTTTTGAAGAAAATGCCAATTTTCTCATAACTTTTAACTATAGTCAGCTTTTTTCCCGAAAACCGAACCATTCATGTATGTTTTGAAATGAATTCAATTTTTTTCATGGCCCGAAATTATTTATTCCATTAAGTAACAAATTATACACACAGCACTCCCGTTATACAATATTATAATAAGATTTGACGTATTTATAAAAGACAAGTACACACACTGAAGTGTTTACACACTTGTTTTAATATTTCGGAATTTTAATTTTGTTTTCGTCAAATGAATGACAAGTATTCGAATTCATTTATTTCGTTCAGAGCCGTCTTTAGTTTTGGAAGTCGGGATTCAAACTTTTGGACTTTTTTCTTCAAACTTTATTTAAACATATCAATAAGTTAAAAATAATGAATTTATTTTGTGTGTTGTTGATCGTGTTTGTTTTGACAGAGTATTCGGTAAATAATTAAATTTTCATTTTTTATTGTATTTTTTTCAAACTCTTCTCCAAAATTCAAATCAATATTTCTTTTCCATACATAGAAAACAGGTAACTGTCCACTTACCGGATGCCAAATCAAATAAAATTCAATTATACTGACCAAAGTCATTTACATTTATCACTTCATACAGTTGTTTCGCAAATTATTGATGGCATAGCGGTTGAAAATATCAAAGATTACAATTATATCGTTGGAATTCAGTATCACAGGAGTGACGGTGCTGATTTTTATAATTGTATTGGGACTATAATAAATAGTTACAAAATAGTTACTGCAGCACACTGTCTTTTTAACAACACGCCCAGCTTTACGTTGATTTTTGGGTCACAAAAACTCACCGAACCAGTTTATACCGTGAATATTACTGATTTAGACTATACAATTCATCCGAAATACAGTCGAGGTTTCTTTCAATATGTAAAATCAATTAAAATTTTATGATTCAATGTTTAATTGCTTTTGACTCAAGGTAGCCCGTACTTAAATGACATAGGTAAGAATGATAAATTTATTGTATTTCCGAAACAATATTAATGACTTGATGATATTGCTACAGGTGTGATTGAATTGAAAAAAGCATTACCATTTGGGGAGCATATTGGCAAAATCGATATGGTAGACAAGAAAATGATTGAAAAGGAATATGCAGGACATACGGGTAACTATTCTCCATTAAGAAAAACTAAAGGGGGATTATTCGAGCTTATATTCCCTGTGCCCATGAGTGCTTAATTGGTATTAATCGAACCCTCTTCCATCGAATTTAGATGAAGAAGTGACAATGTTAGGATACACGACATCGGAACATCCTAAACGAACCCCGTCATACAGTCCCTTAATGTCCGTTGTTTCGAAAATTGCCGATTTTGCTGAATGTAAACGGACGTATCGGAAAAGAAAACAAAATTGTGTGTTAGATTTTGAACGACAATTTTGCGTTGCTTTGCGTGGACCGCATCATAATATGCATTTATCGAATGCGGGCGATTCGGGAGGTATTTTCGTTTTTTGTTTTTGAGACTTGTGATTTTAATATGACAATGTTCATTGCAGGGCCTGTCATTCTAAAACTATGGACGAAAAGGTATGTATTTTATGAAATATTTGTTTTGTCATTTGCTTAAAAGTCTAATCGATTTTTTTTTGTCTCAAATGTCAGCTCCAAACCAAGTATAAAACATTTTTTCCTGGGTTTTACTTCGAACGACATACGTGGTCTCCCTGAAGTAAGTATCCATTTCTTCATAGTTAATACGTGATTTTTATTCCTGGATTTTTTATTCGTCCAAGATATGCACGAAAGTCGCTGGACATTTGGATTTTATTGCAAATCCAAAGGTATTATCGAAATAAATTGATTTTGTATACAATTAAAAGTAATTTGTTTTCTCCGAACTTTTTCCCTCTCATCCGCAGGCTTTTGTAGCGAAATATAACAAAAAGCAGAATGCTGCATCCAAATCGAAGAGCAAATTCAAGTTTTCAAAGTGTATACCCTCCATGTAAACGAAATAGAAAACGAACGAATTTCGGATGGCAACTGGCAACACTTTACTCCGTTGTAACACAGAATGTTTTGCTCTATAAGTTACTCTTTTTCACCTGTTTAAATAAAGTATTTTCTCTGAAGCGAGAGAATGAACTTAATTTTCATTAGTATTTTTAAAATTTTACTTGAGCTTACACGTCATAACAATCTACGTGGAAGCTCTTCTATTTGCGCAGAACGTGTGTTTTAAAAAAAAGAAAAATATACAATCAGACGTATTTTTTCACATAGCATCCCATTCTTACTCACTTACACCCATACATACCTTGAATCAATTTCCAAATTTCTTCAATTATTTAATATTTCTTATATAAGAATAATTTGGAAAAATGAGAAAAATAATATCAAAAATATGAAATACGGAGCAATTATTCCATTCGTAAGTGTTAATGGAGAATATCAATCGCACCAATATCCATAACAAAATGAGAATGTTAGATTTGTCCATTCAAGTTTATTTTATTTAATCAAACTTTGTTGTACTTTATCAAACGGATTTATTAACATTTCAATTCAATTTCATGCTATTTTTCAGAACTCTTTCGAGTTTTCGTTTATTTTGACTTCATTTCTAGTTATTATTTTACTTTGTTGTTTAAAGAAGAGTGATTGAATTTAAATGATCATTTTTGTATGATTTTGAAAAGAGAAAAGAGGAAAAGATGTCAAAGGAGTAGTGTGCCCTTATAAAATTTAATGTGATTTAAACGTTTTCATTTGATTATTCGGTTACTACGATTGGCGATGAATGGTCTTCATGTGGTGTTTAGCAGTAGCTTGCATTGCAAAACGTGCATCGCATAGTTTGCACGGAAATGGTTTTTCACCCGTATGATAGTTTAGCATGTGCAGCTTTAATTGACGTGAATCTGTCTTTAAATCTTTACACAAGTAGCACTGCTGTAGGCGACGATGGCAGCGTTCTTCGTGTGCTTTTCTGTCACCTTCTTTGGAAAATAGTCGATAGCATTTGGCACAACGGAATGGGCTTGGTTTGGCATGTGTAGCCAAATGTTTCTTAAGATCGCCTTTTCGACCAAATCTCTTTTCACAAACAGCACAATCGAATAGTTTTTGACCCCAGTGTTTTAGTTGCATATGTTGATTCAAATGACCTTTGTCAAAACATTGATGCGGACAGAGATAGCACTCGAACCGTCGGTATTTACATCGATCCTCATGCAACTGCTTTTTATTTTCTTGAGCGAATCGTTGACCACATTTGATGCAGGCAAACGGCAGTTGTTTGGTTGAGTACGCAAATGGATGTTGAGATGATGTTTGAGTACAAACGCTCTCTAAAAACATGGCATGTGAATGGCTTAACGCCACTGTGGATTCGCATGTGTTGCTTTAGATTAGCAAGTTCCCCCAAGGTGGATTGACATAGGTAGCATGTGTACTGATGAACTTTGCAGGCGTTTCCATGGCTGATCTTTTCAGTTTCGTTCGCAAATCCATGACGACATTTTGAACAATTGAATGGGAATTCAGAACTATGGATTTTCTTGTGCCTTTTCAAATTGCTCTTGAATGCAAAGGATTTGGCACATATTTCACATTCAAAAGGCTTTTCACCGGTGTGTGGGTTCTTATGTGACTTGAAGCATAATTGCACAAATGACATTTGTGTTTCTTCTGTGCACTTGCCATTGGTTTCTTCGATACTTTCCCGTTGCGATAATCTTTTGGACCTCGTTTCTTCTTGCCATCACCTTTTTGTTCCCGATTTGCACCTTTGCTGTTTAACCTTAAACTTGATCCGCTTGAGTTTCCGCCCAACAGTTCTTCGTTATCTGTTCCATCTTTGGAGCATACACCTTGTGCTTTCTCACATTTTTTCTCCAAGCATTCATCTTCACAGAATCGACTTCGCTGTCACTTTCGCTCTCTGATTTGATTGAGGCGTTTGCTTCGACTGGCGATGGTGGCAATGGATAATGAAGCATTTCGATGCCATCCGTGGGCTCTTCTTTGATCACAACTTC
>NW_022199072.1:0-22704 GCF_009176525.2 Contarinia nasturtii
TCAAAAACATGTTTTCTGGACGTTTCTGAGGTCAGAGAACCCGAATCAGGCCGTTTTGAGCATGGTTGTTGTGGGTCGCTTCCACGTCGTACGTCGTACGTCGTACGTCGTACGTCGTACGTCGTACGTTGTCCGCCGTACGCAAAATTTGTCCATCGATTTTCTCACCACCCAGAAAAGTTATTCGAAATCGGACTTCACGGGATGATTGGGGGTCCCCAGGAATAGAAATCATCAGATTTTGAGCGACTTTGGTTGATGGAAAAAAATTCCATGCCTGGAGTGATACCTATGAAAAAGAGTCCAATTTTCGTCCAAAAGTCATACTTAATGTAGTCATAATAAACACTCAAAAATATGTATTGGGGGGTTTTTTGGCACGAGAAAACCGAATCCGACGTTAGTTTTGAGATACAATCAATTTTTAATACAGTTTCCTTGGATTTTTGTATGGGAGCCATGCCTGTATGCTACCTTAATACTTTGCCAAGACTATTTTTTACACAAAAAAATAACATTCTGAAAATTTGAAGAGATTTCAATTAAAATTAGGGGTACCTCCCATACAAAATTTTCAATTGGCTCAAAAACGAATATTTTGTATGGGAAGTACTCTTGATTTTGGTTGAAATTTCTCCAAACCCTCCGAATGTTATTTGTGAAAAAAATAACCTGTGCAAAGTTTCACGCCATTAAGGTAGCATACAGACATGGCTCCCATACAAAAATCCAAATTTGTTGTGACTTTAGTTATGAAAAGTGTTTCAAAAATAATCTTTATGGCAAAATTAACGTCTGACATATTTTTTATAGTGTTTTGTTAGAAAATAGAATACTTTCAAATGTCGTACAAATGGGTTCATCATGAAAGTGTGAAAAATCTTTTCTCGGGTACTTCTGCTATTAAATTAAAGAATATTTCGTTGCCAAAGTTGAAACATATTTTTTGGTATCGAACTTTACGCCACTTGAAAGACTTGAAGAATCGAGCAAATATTATTTTGAACTTTCTTAATAAAATACGCAACTACCACCGTGCGGAAAAGTTCGTCTTACTCCCGTAAGACTCTTTATTTGTATGATAAAAATAACCTGTGCAAAGTTTCAGCTCATTACGATATCATACAGGCATGGCTTCCATACAAAAATCCAATTTTTTTGAAATTTTTGTATGAAAAGTGTGTCGAAAGTTATTTGTATCGCATAACTAACGTCATATTCGGTTTTCTCTATATTTTAGAGTGTTTAAGTATACATTAAATATCACTTTTGGAAGAAAAATTGAATTTTTCCCATGGATGGACATGGGCATCACACCAGACACGACACTTTACCCTGTCAACCAAAGTCGCTCAAAATCTAATGGTTTCTATTCCTCGGCACCCCCAATCATCCTGTGAAGTCAGATTTTGAATTACTTTTCTTGTTTGAAAGTTATCGTGTTAACAAATTTTTGCGTACAGCGTACAGCGTACAGGGTACCACACACATACATTCGGACATCGAAAAAACGCTAGATTCGTGTTTCCTGGCTCCTAAAACACCCAGAAAACATGCTTTTGAGGGTGTTAATTTTTCGACCGATTCCAATACTTTACCTTACACACTAGGTGTGTGCGGAAAAGTAATATATACTTTTTTTATAAAAATATTCTTGAAATACATAAAATTGACGGTATTGAATACAACACTTATAAAGAGGTTGTTATGACTTTTACAGGTGCCTTGTTTTTGAAAGATTTTTTTTTGCAGCAATCAAATCACAGTGAAAACTTGTGAATCTTATTTTCTCACCAAAATACATAATCTGGCCAACTTTGAGGAAATTTCATTCATTACAACATCAAACATGCGTGGTACCATACAAAAATCCAATTTTTGTGATTTTTTCATGAAAAAAGTGTCGAATATTAATTGTATATATATTATTTGTATTACAAAATTGAGGCCAGAATCGGTTTTCTCGTGCCAAAAACACCCCGGGGGACCATTTTTTGTTGAATTTTCAAAGTGCTCAAAATTCATCAAAATTCATAAAAATTTGATTTTTTTAAGAAACCGCCTGGAGCCGCGCATCACCAAAAATCATTTTTTTTCGAAATCGATGTTATAGTCATGTTTCTATGACCTTCCTACAGAGGTTATAGGGGTACGATTTTTGATGCTTGAAAAAATGTCAAAATCGAACCACTCTAATGCACACAAAACATCTAAAATTATTCTAATCATCATTATTTTGACCATTCAGCCGATAAGAACATGGCACGTGTTTGCTTTTGCTTACGCCCAAAACAGTGAACTGCTTAAAGTGAGTCGATGGTGATCTCATCATATTCAAATATAGAACATTAGATTAAATGCGGGATGTGCTTGTGGAAATTTCCACTCGCATTTTTAATTGAACCAATTAAAGCTTTTGATTAGTTTTTGATTTTCTTGATAAATTTCGATGTATGAAATTCCCTTTTAACTACCGGAATTTTGACTTATGAAAACTTGGTAATATGGGTAATAATGCTCGATCTTCGAAGGTCGATTCAGTTGAATGCATTTTAACTGAATTTTTCAAATTGAAGGGAAAATAAAAAGTCCCACTGAGGCGGTCAACTTCACTCAGAACTATTACCAGCACAATTCCACAATTTAAGTTGACTCATTGCATGTAGCAAAGGCATACGAGTCACAAGCAAGCCGCCTGGAGGGAAAAACACCTCTCTTACTTACTGTGTGCATTTGCGGTGTAATTATCATCGATTTGTGCCCGAATAAATTCAATACTTAAAGGTGAGTGTTTTGAATTTTCATGACCAATGCTTCTACGATAGGGAGTAGAGATTATGTAAGATCTTTTTTGCACCCATTGGATTGAAAAATACTTGAAATTTATAGTGATCAATTGGTTTTTTCGTTTCTTTCATTTCTTCAATCGTGATTAATCCAAATTTCAAACAGATCTTTTCTTTTCCGATCAATTTTCTTTCTGGAATATTTGATGACGTCAAATTAGAGGCTTCTCCGTGTTCTGTTAGTTTCATTACATTCCGCTAGTGTAATAAGAACAATAATTTCATAGCGAAAATATTGGCATCACAAATTTCAGTGTATATGGTTTTATTGTCAAGGGCTATAACAAGTTGCCAATGACTTTGACTGTGTTACGTCCATTTTAAATTGATAGTCATTCCTATAAACACTATTGTGTTTTGAGCACTGGATAAGTGACTGAACGGAAAGAGAATTCACTGGCATTTGAAGAGTCTAAAAATCAATTTACGGCATTAAATTATAAAGAAAGTTGTGGGGCCACATTTTTTAAAATTCGCTTTTAATGTTTTTGTTGTTGCCAGACGTGCCGGTGGTGACGTAATCAACGCGGGACTGTGTTATGTGTATTAACTATTGACGTTCATTCATACAAATAATAAATTTTACTTTTATTTTATCTTTCAGGCGTAGTTGAACAAAAACACAATGAATCCATATGTACTAAAAGGTACATTAGGTGGAAAGAGCAAACGCAGGTGCAAGTGCAAGCATGCAGCATCGAAGGTTACAATCAAGGAAGAAGTCGTTGTCAAAGAAGAGCCAAGAGACGATGTCAGAATGATTCATTACTTGCCTCCATCACCAATACCGATGGATGTGAATGGCACAAAGACGGTAATAGAAGTGGTGATCATCGACATCGTCTTAATAGCAAAGGGCAACGTGGACGTAATTCGAAAGCAAAGAAGCAAAAAGGAGCCGAGAAGCCTAAGAATCACAAATGTCATGTGTGTAGTTATGCCACATCACACAAAGGATATCTTAATTTGCACCTCCGAATCCACACAGGCGAAAAGCCTTTTGAATGCGAAATATGTGCAAAGGCTTTTACACACAAGCAAACTTTGAAAGTCACAAGAAAGTCCATGCCACCGAATTTCCATTCCATTGTCCAAAATGTCGCCGAAGATTCAACCAAGAAGTAGAAAAGATCAAGCATGAAAATCAATGCCAACAACGTCAATACGAATGCATTGTATGCGAATACACCACTGATTTGTTGTCAAATCTCAAGCGACACATGGCAATCCACAATGATGAGAGGCCATTCGAATGCCCAGTTTGTTTAAAAACATTTGAATTCAAAATTGGCTTTATTGTCATTTGCACACTCACACCGAAGAATTGCCCTTTTCCTGCTCAAAATGTGGACTCCGATCTACAATCGAAATCGATAAACAATCGCATGAGGATCGATGCAACCGTTGACGATACGAATGTCATATTTGCCCATTTAAATGTTTCAACAAAAGTGATTTGAAATACCACATGCAATCAAAGCACACAGGCGAAAAACAATTTCAATGCAAAGTGTGTGACAAGAAGTTTGTTTTGAAAGGTTGTCTAAAGAGACATTTGATAATTCATGCTAAACCGCGCCCAATTCGATGCATCAAATGCTGTCGTCGATTTGCAAACGAAGGCGATAAGAATGCACATGAACAATACTGCAATCGACGCCACTATGAATGTTACATGTGCCAAGTTTCATTGCACCTATCTATGCAACTACGAGGTCACATGCGAAATCATCATACCGGTGACAAACCTTTTGCGTGCAAATGGTATGATTCCCGATTTTCACTACAAGGCAACGCTAATCTACACATGAAGGAAGTTCATCGTCAAAACAAATGAAGAACGGATAAATCCGATCAATGCGTTACATTCTACATTAATGGATTACAACAACAGCTATCCATCGTTTATTCAACTTCTTTTTATTTCAAAGTACTTTCTCCCTTCAATAAAATTAATTATCAGTTCCAAAACATTATTATCATCAACTGAATTGAATCAAAACTGTCATAAATTCAAATAAAATGCGTTGAATAATTCCATATAAAGTGATTTTCATTTCCATCTTTTGCAATTTTCATTTTTTGTTTCCATTGAAATACGTTGAAATAAAAGGAAAAAGTTTGAATTAAAGTTAATTAAAATCCCATTGTTTAATATTCATATGTATGCCAACTTCATTCTGGTACGTTAAACTACCAACACATACATTGCTATTGCTGCCATTGTCCTCGTTGCCAACTTCACAAATTGAACTTATGCATCCAGAGCACTGTGCAATAAAAGCATAGCAGACAGAAGGAGACGGCCATTGGACAGAGTGACACGTAATTGCACTCTATTTGTGCCCAAAAATATTGAATATTTCAAAGGTGAGTGTTAACCATTACTTTCGAGTGAGAATTAGACATTTCTAGAATAATTAAAAATCCAAACCAGTAAATTAACACAACATTTTCTTCATCTCGATTGCTCATTCTCAATTTTTGGAATAATAATAAATATTCTATTTTTTGCATTTTCATATTAATTCAGTAGAGGAGAGATTATCTCGATTTTCAATGCAGTTTGGTGTTTCTGGGAATTGTCTAGTTTTTTCCAGAACAATCTTGGTCACGGAAATTTTCCATGACGTCGCGGCCACGTTCTATAGCGTGCCGCTTGCTTGACATTTTCTCGGTCAATTTTTTGTCTTTATGGTGTTGCAACTGATATGTGTATGCATTAAATTATTAATGCACACATTTTGTTCACAACAAAACCATATTTATTCATTTTAAGTATATTTTTCGTGAAGTTCTTGATACTTTTTGTACACACATGAATATTGAAAAATGAATAAACGAAGTTCTTTGTATTGTTGTGCAATATCTGATTTTGTAACAGATTTTTCCATTTCAAAACTAATAAATTTATTATTTATAGAAAGATCACCATGGTGTTCAATTCAGATCCAGGTGAAGGTACCTCAGATGGTAGAGTTAAACGCAAGCGAAAACAAAAGCCAAGCGGCTCAAAGACCAAAATCAAAATTGAAAACGATGTCAAAGTTGAACCAAGAGATGACGCATATTTGGTTCAGTGCTCGCCACCACCATCGCCAATCGAAGCAAGTGGCAAAATTAAATCAGAGAGCGAGAGCGATGACGAACTGCATTTGAAAAGCGACCCTTATTATGTGAAAACAGAAATCAAGACCGAGGAAGAAGACGAATGTTCGAAGAAGAAATGTGATGCGCCACCAGGTGGAAACTCAAATAACAATGAAAGCGATGATCACGATGGTACGAATGGAGCCAGCTCAAGACAAAACCTAAATGGTAACGGAGAACAGCATCGAAGTAAGCCGAAAGCAACAAAGAAAAGAGGAACGAATAAAAATGACAACGCAAATGTCCGGATTGACCCAGCCGAAGCAAAAGATGAAAAGAAACACAAATGTAATTTATGCAGTTATGCTGCATCGTATAAATATATGCTCATGAGGCATATGCGAACTCACACAGGTGAAAAGCCTTTTGAATGCGAAATATGTGCAAAGTCTTTTACACAAATGTATCATTTGAATAGACACAAGAAAGTCCATGCCACCGAATTTCCATTTCATTGTCCAAAGTGTCGCCGAGGATTCAAACAAGAAGTTGAAAAGATCGAGCACGAAAATCAATGCCAACAACGTCAATACGAATGTATTGTATGCAACTACACCACTGATTTGTTGTCAAGTCTCAAGCAACACATGGCAATCCACAATGATGAGAGGCCATTCGAATGCCCAGTTTGTTTAAAAACATTTAAATTCACATTTGGGCTTTATCGTCATTTGCACACTCACACCGAAGAATTGCCCTTTTCCTGCTCAAAATGTGGACTCCGATCTACTATCGAAATCGATAAACAATCGCATGGGGATCGATGCAACCGTCGACGATACGAATGTCATATTTGCCCATTCAAATGTTTCAGCAAAAGTGATTTGAAATACCACATGCAATCAAAGCACACAGGCGAAAAACAATTTCAATGCAAAGTGTGTGACAAGAAGTTTGTTTTGAAAGGTTGTCTAAAGAGACATTTGATAACTCATACCGGTGAGAAACCATTCGCATGCGAATGGTGCAACGCACGGTTTTCTCAGATCTGTAGCGCAAATCGCCACATGAAGAATGTTCATCGTCAGTAGTAGATATAAACCAAAAATTATCTATAAAATGAAGCTTCATTATCCAGCAATCACCTGATTATACATGCTTTTTTCCTTCAATTCCAACACGCCTTATTCCGAAAGAGTCATTATCGAAATCTCATGCATTAAATCATTTTTTCGTTTTATTTGAGAACAAAAATATGTTGTTATAACTGAATGTGGATTTTGAAATAAATGAAGTGATTCGCAAACAAATTAGTCTAACTTTTATTGTTTTCTTTCGTTAAAAATACAATGCAAGATTAATAAGTATTAAGTAAGGTTTGTACCATTGCAATCTATCTGATCTATATTCTCCATTGCTAAAAATAGAATTTTCAAGGTCTAAATCATTGAGTCCAACCCTAACTCAGAACCTCAAACCTCTTTATCATTTTTGCGAGTTGTTCTGGCCTGACAAATTATTTAAAGGTGTTTTACATATTTTGGTGTATGAGAGATCCGGTGGTGACATTAAGATACTTCTGTATGGTTCCTCTTTCACAAAAGCTCTCAATCGTGGAATTCTCTTCAATGTATCATATTTTAATGGGCTTCAATTCAGTCCGCTCGAATAAAATAGCTTACAAGAAATTGGAGATATTCGCTTTATTACTTTTCCGCACACTTAGTGTTGGAAAGGTATTTTAAGGTTTCATTTGATGAACATTTCGGCGGACCTCATAAATTATTTGAGAATAATCTAATATTTTCGAATTTATTTTCAGTTTTTTTGTACAGTGTACACGTTGCAACCGATTTGAGATCGATCAACTACATCATTCTTAATTTATTTCTGTAAACACTCAGTATAATGATATGACAATTTTGCTGGCAATTCTGTATCACATTTTTTTGAATTACAAAGCTCCTTTTCATAGAGTAAAAAAAAAAACATTTTTTGGGTGTGTTTTTAGCGCTTGTTTGTTTGAATTTGATATATTAATTATTCTTGTTACTAAATTGATTGACGTCATAGATGTTTTCACGAATTTATTTCTAATATTAAATTTATCATACATTAAAAGATTTTAAACGAATTGTGTTTTGACATATGTTTTCAAAAGAATTAAGAAATACCAGAAAATATCAAAATTTAAAAGAAAACAACTCAAAAAATATTCTCTATATAAATCATTCGTTCCATATTGCTGCTTATCAGAAACTAACTGGAGTTCACTACTCAAAGTAATCCTTTAAAAGATACAATTTTTAAGTGAAAAAAAAATGTTGGCCGGAAAATATGCCATTTTCATATTCATCGTACTTTTTGTGTCTGATATAATTGAAGCAGCACCCAAAAGTGATAAAGGCAAAAGTGTTGCGAGTAGTTCAGGCGATAAAGTCTATGCCAGATTTAATGCATCAAACGTCCAAGGTACTGCAAATGTTGAATATCAAATTCGAAGCATACCTAGCACACGATTTCCAGAGGCATTATATTTGAGACAGACATTTCTTGCAGACGAAACAATATCTCAATATTGGCGTATGAATTTGATTCAAGTGATTTTCTCATATGAAGTAATAATAATAAAATTTGAAAAACTATATGTGATTAGGTCTCACTTTTACTGACGATGAAATTCAAAAATATAGACAGCATTGGCAATATCTTTTGAACCAGGGTATGTCGTTGGCCTGTTTTGATAACGAAGATAACATGGTGGGCTTGGCAATATTTTATATTGCAACGAAACAGGGTTCGAAGGGCAAAAGAGGAGTGGAAACGGTAAGAAAAATATTCAAAATCAATATAACTCATGAACAACATTCATTGATTATTTCAAGGACATTGACGACGAGCTGATGGGTTTTGATATTTTCAAACATCATCAAGTCAAGGAAATCTTGGCCAATGATGGTTTGGTCGTTTTACAAAATTATCGTCGTCGTGGCATTGCAATGCAGATTCTTTTGGCGGCAAAACATATTTGCGCAGAAAATAAATTAGAAGTGGCAGCTACCGTTATTACATCTAACAGCGTCAATAAAATGGCAACCGATTTCGGTTTCGAGACCAATGCATGTGAGAGGTAGAGAAACTAATCATTTTCTGTCGTGTATCTACTAATTGCTTGCATTTATTTTCAGATTTTCGGATGATGTTGCAATGTGTTTGAGATCAATCAAATTTAAACGCAATTAATACTGAAGAATCATTATAAACTTTGTCAAAACAGACATTGACGGTGTCAATTTGATGAAGCACAATAATTTATTTGAATTGTTTAATTTTTCTGTTTATATTTGAAATTAAAAAAAAAATTTGACGAACGTTTCTGCTCAGAACATGTGTTTTGTTTAAGTATATTTCATTTCCACGTGTAGTTAGTTACATTTGTCCATGGCTTTGTAAATATGGAGTGATATTATATTTGGATCATTTGATGCAGTAATGTTGGAACTCATACATGGGCACAGTCGGCAGGCTTACACTCTCCAGCAAGTCACTTTCGAGTATCTTATTGAAACCTATACCATTTTTTTGTGCATAATTTGTGCGAATTTGTGCATAAATGGCTGATTCAGCTTTATATTTTGTGGTGAATTTCGGTTTTGGATGCAATTCAACATTTTTCTATGGCCAAAAAATCGGAAAATTTTTTTGTGCCATTTTTTTGTGCATAATTTGTGCATGCCAAATATGCCTTCGGATCGGTCGTACACTGCAAAAAATGCATCAAAATCGATTCGGCGTCAATTTCCCCACAACAATTCACCACTTTTTTTTTAAATAATTGCAAAAATAAAAAAAATTCTTTACCATTTTTTTGTGCATAACAAATCCACATCGCACCGAATTTGTGCATGCAGGGGTACTTCACACAATGAGCGGAAAATCGATTCGGATTAAGTTTCTTGAAATTTCTTGAATCCGGATCGATTTTCGCTCATTCTGTGATTGTAGATAATATTAGTGAAGTGGACCACTGAGCTACCCCTGCATGCACAAATTCGGTGCGATGTGAATTTGTTATGACTTCGGATCCGGAAAGGTGAGTCTTTTACCTTTCTAACGACGTATAAATCATTGTGGTACCTTATAGATGGCCAGAAAAATGTCCGATCGATGAAAAACTCAAAAACGGCCTCCCAAAAATATTCGACCCCAGACCAAAACCACTTACGCAACAAATTTTTTGAAACTGAGAAATTAGTTTGCTCAGTTTTCAGTCTACTTTCGAAAAAAAGTAATTTCACACAATTCAAAAGAAACTACGGACAGACATACAAACACCTCAACCGGCCAATTTTGAGGTTTTTGGCCATTTTTGGCCAATTGACCATATCTCGGCCACTTTTCAACCGATCATGATGATCTTTTTTTTAACATTATTTACGCACTCTCTAGATTCCGAATATGGCAAAAAAAAAATCGAAAAAATCATTTCGGTGGTCAAAAATCGAAAAAAATGATTTTTCAGCGATTTTTTCAAAACCTGGCGGCCAAATTTTGAAATTTTTCAAATTTTTTTGCGGATTCTTGATTTGGTGCCCGAGCACTACTAAAATATGCAAAAACCCCTTTACAAAATATACATATTTCTTATGTATGTGGGTATTGCGTCACTTGAGGGACTACCGTCCCCCGTGATGAAATTTTTAAAATAATAAATTTTTCGAACGGATTAACCGATTTCGACGTTTGAGGTATCGTTCGGAAGCTTTAGAATCTGAATATCGATGTTTCAGCGGTCAATGACCTCATATAGTGTCATCTATGGCCATAGAACTGAATTTAAACCCTTTTCTTGAAAGGACCATATTTTGAAGACAGGTGGACCGATTTTCAAACTTTTATATTTTTTCTTGATCTATGGCCCAAGGGCTTTCCAACCATACATCAACCGGGGCCAACGGCCTTCTAGGTCTGGATTTCGTATATTACGTGTATATATAGCGAGTTCGACTTTTCAATACACTACTCAGTGGGCAAAATTTTTCAAAGTAGTGTAAAATCGCAAAAAATTTCGGTGTATTTGCCCAATTTTGGTGTATTCAAGCAAAATTTGAATTATTTAACGTATTTTTACCATTTTTTTGGTGTAAATTTCGGTGTATTAAATACACTGCGATATTTAGTGTAAAAGAAACCTTGAAATTAAATTTTACAGGAAAAATATACACGAAATTTAAGTAGCGCAGTGCGTCACTATCATCTAGTGTAAATTAAACACGCATGGTATAAATACTGTAAATACTTAAATTATTGCAATATTGCTTATCTTTCAATATTTTCATGATCTGAGGGCAAAAAAATTGCTTTTTTGAAGTAAAAATGAAAAATGAGAAAAAATTGCAAATTTTCAAAAAAAAGTATTTTTATTAAATCGGCATAATATCAAAGGCGCATAAATTTTAGAGGGGGTAGTTTCAAATTTCAGTCGAAGAACTACCTTTCGTTTTAATTTTTCGGGCATAGAAACGACAAAAAATCCAAAATATTGTAGTCTTACAGAGGAAAAATTATTAAATTTGTTGACAAGAAAAATATACTTTTAACTTCTATCGAAAACTTGAAAATTTTACACCGTTCGTGAAAAAAATATACCGAAATTTTTTGCAATGTATTTTGGACAATGATTTTGGTGTAAAGTATTCATCTGTGGTGTAATGGTATACTATACACTATCAGTGTAAAATATACACCATAAAAGTAGTGTAAAACTTCCATACAAAAGTGTCGACATAAAAGTGTAAACGATAGACTAAAAAAAACGGTGTAACGCGTTATTTTAACGCGTTCAAATGCCCACTGAGTAATGTGGTTTCGTCACTCGCGCGAACTGCCGTCCGCTGTGATAAAATGGCAACGGACGTTGGATTTGAGCTTAATACAAGCCAGAGGTAGAGAAATTCATCATTTTCTGTCATGTATTTTTTAATTTTTCGCAATTATTTTCAGCTTTTCGGATGATGTCACAATGGCTTTAAATTTTAGTAAAAATAGCACATCATTTTGTATAAATCTTCTACATACACAGAAAGAAAAAATGTGGCATTTTTAATTCAATTTTGGTAGATTTAATATAAAATCAACCAACAACGAATTAAATTTACCGTTTTTGACATCTCTGAGGCATATTTTGCAAAAGTGACTATTTGTTGAATAAGTTTTACCAACGCTTCATTACATTTACCAACTTTGCGAAACCACAGATGACGCTAGCGCATGAATTTGGTGAATGTAATGAAGCAATTGGTAAAACTTTTTCAACTGATAGTCACTTTTGAAAAATATGCCTCAGAGATGTCAAAAATGGTAAATTTATTTCGTTGTTGGTTGATTTTATATTAAATATACCAAAATTGAATTAAAAATACCAAAAATTTTCTCTCTGTGTACTGGTTGAAAGCCTAGATATCTTTTATTACTTGCTCAGAATTAAAGGTTTTTTCACATTCAAATTTCAATTTGTAAAAATAAATCTCTGTGTATTTGACTACAATTCGGCTTGTTTTAATTCTCCTTTCATTAGAATCCATGTTGATCCATTTTCGGATGTTTTCATTGCTTCCACCATATTTTTGGCACATTGACTCACTCTGAAATTGAAATAAAAATATTCCACTTTAATCGCTTTGAATGCCATCAAGTTAATGACGTAGACGTGCTCTCATTAATACGAAAGTCACTTCAATCTACAAGCAAAATAACATACGTTTGCATGCTATGAGAATTCAGAATTTCGGGAATTTCATTAGCCACATTTTTGCCGTAAAATGTTGATTCCATATTTGATAATAAAGTGGTATCAGTAAATCCAGGGCATATCAGAATGAACTTAATACCAAGTTCTGCAGCCAACTCTTTTTGGGCCAAAGATCTTGTAAATGCCACCACACCATGTTTGCTGGCACAATACACAGGAATAAATCGCACTGGTCTTAGTCCAGCTGCTGATGCTATGTTCATTATCGTGCCGCCGTGCCCACCTTTACTAACACCCATATAATCGATTGCAGTCAAAGTACTATTAATTACACCTGTCTGCATTTACAGCGCAACCAAATGGAAATGCAATTAATTAAAATTGGAATTATTTTAAATTAGCAAAAAATAAAACGTACCAAATTGATATCAATAGTATCTTTGGGTCTTCTTTCATCAATAATTCCCGCACAATTCACCAATACATCGACATAACCGAATGATTTAACCACTTCTTTGAATGCACATTCAATTTCGGACCTATTGCGAACGTCCACTTTGTAAAATAGAACGGTTTTATTTGGAAACAAAGATTTTAGTTCGGAAATCGCTCTACTCGGATCCATTACATCAAAAATGGCAATTTTCTGTGGTGGAAAAAATATTTTTCAGGTTTTCTATCATTTTTCGAATTGAAATTTAATTTGAAAAAAAGAGGCACATTTCTTTTACCTCAACTCCAATGGAAAAGAGCTCCTTAACGAATTCCAGACCAATCCCGCCTACACTCGCTCCTCCAACTACCACAAAACTTTGATTTTCAAACGACATTTTTCAAATTAGGCGAAAAGTACTGAAGAAGGTTAAAAAATAAGGAAAAAAAATGGCAAAAATGTCTACAATAATTGATTTAGCACCTTTTCTAGCACCAGTATACTATATAATTGAGTCGCAGAAAAATGAAAATGATTTGATCACACATCGAAATAACAAAGATAGATAACCATGAAAGATAACAGTGATTTTACTATATTCCAAGATGTTTTTTACTCAATAAATATCATTGAACACGCCATTGTTTTTGGCATATTAAAACCTAGATTAAAACAGTTGGGATCTGAAGTGTTAGATTATGTCGATAAGATAAGAGTTTATCAATCGAATTCATTCATTCATTGAATCGTACTTGTTGCGATTGGAAAGTCAGATTTCTATAAACACACGTAAGAGACAACCTAATCGCAAATTTCTTTAACTATTGTACAACATATCGATATTTATTTTTTATTCATTCCAAATCAATTGCCTAACCCTATTCCGTAAATTTGTCAAATCTTATTACTTCAGCGATATTGCTCTGTAATTTCGATTCATTTATAAAAATTTCTCAATTATTTATTAAATCATGTATAATGCACACGCCAAGAGATTCAAATGAATCACAACTGAATACGTGATTGTATGTCATGCAATCGCTTTGTGGCATTGAATTAGTCGCTTAGTGCGTCCAATACCACATTTTGCGGCTGCCCCATGTGACCCGTGCACTTATTATTGTTGTTCACTGCAAAAAAAGACTCTGTGTAATCAAATTGAGCGTATGAAAATATATGATTTGGTTTCATTCATCTGTAAAGGTTAAGGTCATAATAATAATAATACAAAAACATTAATTGTTGATGTCTATATTTACTTGAACATTTATTATCAATTTTGGTTTTGTTTCTCTTTCCGGGTGCCAAAAAACGTAGTTTTTTCATACCACCATTGATATATATATTTAAATTTCGCTAAATATATGTACAGTGTACATAACAATGTGTGATTGCATCAATTCTGCAAAGAATGTATTTAATTGAATTTAAATAGAGAGGGAGAGAGAGAACAATTACAACCCGTACACCATTAAAGCATTGAGAATGATAGCTGTCATTAAAATAAAGTGATTTGGCTCGGCGTCATGAATTGGAATGTTACGCTCGGTGATGGTGGTGCTGTGGGGGGTTTATTTGGCATTATAGTCGGTGAATGCTTCGATAACATCTTCGAAGACCAATTCAGCTGGTTTTTCGCTTTTAACATGACGCACCAAATTTTGACGGTCGTAATGGTCAACGATTGGCATTGTTTCAGTGTAGAATACATTAAAACGTTTTTTCAACGAATCGACGTTGTCGTCAGTTCGACCGGTGCCACGGCCCAAGCAACGATCTATGCAAACCGATTCGGGACATTCGAAGAACAATACAAATTGTAGATTCACTTTTGATTCCATCTGCTTTATCCAGCCGTCCAGATTGTCTTGGTTACGCGGAAAACCATCGATCAAAAACTTGTTCTTTGTTGCATCCGCCTGAAAATATTGAACTTATTAGTACTGCTATAGACCATCAAATACAAAAAAAAATCGGATTTCTGCGGAGTAAATTAAAAATGTTACGCGTTTTTCAACAAATACTTTGTTGTTCAATAAGAGTCTTCAGAGATAAAAGCCAATTTTCGGATCCGTGAATTAAAATTTTTTTTTTTTTTACTTTTTTCATGTAAAAAACATGATTTTTCGCCAGAAGCAACAAAAATCACGTTTTTTTGCTACGCAAACTTAACCATCAGATTACTCAACTGGCTATTTTTAACAGCGACGCTGTTCACTGCTACTCGACCTTGAACTTTTTCATACACTGAACTTTGACGCCACATTTTATCCACATGTTTTTTTTGGAGCAAACTATATCAATTTTTATGATTTAATAATTCCACTTTATGAGAAAATAACTGAATCGAATGCTGTTTCATCGTTGTAGTGATATAAATATTTGTGAACAGCGTAACATTCCATTTTTATTCGATTCCATCAATGAACTAACCTGAATTTGTTCGTTCATCGCACGTTCCAGTAGCGAACATGTGATAGCTACCGGTATAATTTGTCCTTCTGCAATGTATTTTTCAATAATCTGCGCCAATTCGGATCCGGGACGATTTCGTTCGGCTCGCAATAAATCGCCAGCTGATAAATGCACGTAATTATATTCTTTCACAATGTTTGCACATTGCGTTCCTTTGCCTGAACCTGCGATTTTGATGTAAGATCATGAATTTGTTTATTATTGTGCAAGCATAACAATTGTCAAGATGTCACAATCATCTCCAATGTGACGATTTTTTTCATAAACGCAACGTGACGTTTTATTCAAAAGCCAATTATAATTAATATTCAAATTATTATACAAACCTGGAGCGCCCAGTACAAAAATAATTTTTGGCTTTTCCAATGTTTCACCGCTCATTTTTCCGCGTATTTGTTGGCTTGACCACGAACTTTTCTTCAAATTATCAGCGTAACGAAATTTTTGTTGTCTTAATTGCTGACCAGCAAAATTTCGAACTGATGTGGATAGAATACGTTGCAGAACTGTGTTCATTAACACAAAATCATCAGCGCAAACGCCAACCAACCAATTGTGTGAAGAAAAATCGAAGAATGACACACAATTACAAGTGTGATATAGCGGTAATTTGATTTGATAAATAAAACCGTAATTATGTCAGCTAACCATTCACTGGATTAGATAAAATAAACACAATTGTATTTGTTCAAGTGACACACTGTATTGTTTTGTAGGCAGAGCAAGAAAAATGTGAGACATACACTTTTTTGTTTGGTAGAATTTTTTTTTTTTTTCAACTCAATAGTGACAGAGCGAACCGCTACGAATGTGTGCATATAGTCAACAGCTGTCATGTAACTTATAAGATGTATGTATGCGTGTGTATGTTGATTGTACGGCTGTCATTGGAAAACTTAACGAAAACAAAGTACTCCCCCTTTTTGTTGTACACTGAGCGTGTATTGGTTCAAAGAAATTTGGGGAAAAAACGTTTTTTTTTTGTTTGATTCTTTACAGACATTATTTCAATTAGACAAAAGTTGAAAAAAAATGTGAAAAAAATCTTCAACGAGAATGAATTCCACATCGGTCCTTTGGCGCCATCTTTTGAAAATATGAAGCACTACTCACCTAATGTATGCATTTCGTTAAGAGCCAATCAATTTGTATTGTTGTCAAAGCGTTCAATGTATTTAGCCTCGAGTGACATTTGGAAATGCAAATAAGCTGAGTCAATTCTATATTGTTACAATCATTTTTCCTATGTGAACTAAAATTAAAATTAAAATAATAATAAATAAATTCGAAAGCTCGACGGAAAATTGTGAATTTCACGCAAGTATTGAATGGTGTTGTGTGAGTTACCATGAAATTTCAATTGAATCTCAAAATAAACTAGGTTTCAATTTATAAAATTATCATATTTTCTCATTTCCCTTCCACAGACGCAGTTGTTTATCTCATTGTGATAAGTACGTTGTACTGAATGGCACATAAGTTGAGCTAAAATTTCGCATGTAAAATATACCAAACTCGAAAATTAGTCGTTATCCACCACACCATGAATTTACTAACGCAATGCTGTGTGTTATTGTTGTTGCCATTGGTGCTATGTGATCGATTACAAGATAAAATGTACACACCAATATCCGGATCGATATGTTTTCGTCGATTGAATGCGACCCATTCGACGGGTTGTGGTTCGACATTGGGTGGTTCCGTGGGTGTGTTACACTTAATCCAAAGTCCAGCTGACTTTGAGTTTGTTTGGAATAAACCGCCGGCACCACCATACACCTTGCTCATGGCACCGTGGCTCTTCAATCGTGAGAATATTTTGAATATCACCGGCCGTGCCAAAGGCAACATTGCCGGTATCGTACTAATTGAGAATGGCACCAATTTGGCAAGTTACAGTCACGAATTAAAGTGTCCAAATCCAAATAGCGGACTTAAAAATCAAACATGTGATGCAAAACAAGCATGGAATCCATTTGGCACTGGGTTATTGCATGAAAATTTCCCATTTCCAATTATTTATGTAAAAGAACAGAATTACATAAAAAATTTAACAGATTGTTATCACAAATTCAATACATATGATGTAGAAAATCAGCACAATCGTCGTTTGTGTAGCATTCAAATCAAGTCATTCATGTCGGCCGCTGTTAATTCGGCTGTTTGTACGAGACGCACACGGTATATAAATAATATGAATCCACAGCGATACTGTGATCCATTGCAAAGTAAAAATGTGTATGCCACATTGTTTGAACGACCCAAAGAGTTAAAATCGGAGAATTTGATTTTGGTCGGGGCACGAATTGATACCACATCAATGTTCGATGGGATTGGACTTGGTGCTATGGATTCATTGGTGCCGGCCGTTACACTAATGAGCACCGCACATACACTCAACAAACTGCTAGCCGATCACATTACCGGGAAAAATTATAATGTAGTATTCATGCTCTTCAATGGTGAAGCATATGATTATATTGGATCGCAGCGTTTTGTGTATGATTTGGTGAATAATGCATTCCCATCGTCATCGAATAACACGATTAAACTAAGCGACATCAAACTATTTATCGACATTGGGTCGTTGGACAGTCAAAATTCAACAACCATTTATCAATTCGATAAATTTGATTTGGCCGATAAATTTGCCAGCTTATTTGATGCGACAATTAAACAATATAGTTTTAATTTTGAAGTAAATCGTAAGATGACAACAAATCTACCGCCAACATCGGCTCAATCATTTTTACGTGACGACAATAAATTTCCAGCTGTGATTCTCTATTCGGACAATAATAAAAATCGATTTTATCATTCCATCTACGATGCGGAACAGAATATTGACTTTGTCTATCAGAATACATCGCGGGATTTTACGACGCTGATCGATTTGACGGAGAAAACCACAATGGTACCATCCATTCAATTGGCCGTACGTAATGTGTCCACATCGTTGGCACATTCGTTGTATGAACTAGTAACGGGAGCAAGTTATACAGAACATTTTGGAGCCAATCCATATTTAATCGATGAAATGCTGTACTGCTATTTGGTATCGGCAAAATGTCCATTGTTTCAAGCAACAATAAAAGATGCTAACATGACCATTCCACCAATACCACCGAATCGATATATAAGCGTACAAAATCCAGTGTCGTACGAGACAGTGGGTTGGACGTTGCGAGTGCTTGGATTTTTAACCGGTCGACCAGTACCATCGGCGACGAAAGACAATTGCACCGTTTTTCCATTGGTGTGGGTTTCCGGTTTTAATCATACCGGCGAATGTCTACGAACCACACACGATCTTTCAAATGCACTAAGTCCAGCCTTTTCAATCGAAGACTATGATTGGAAATCGGGACGGTATTCTACATGGACTGAATCAACATGGAGCGAAATAAATGTTCGCATTTTCTTAAAACCGGCTGTGTCACAAGAGGCATTCACATTAGCCATTGGATTTGGTGTGATGCTGATTTCATTTATTTTGGTATTTATTATCAACACCAAATCAGATGTATTATTTGGTGAAAGCACCTCGTCGATTAACGTTCTCACCCTACCATCACAGTGCTAAGACTTTTCTTTTTTATAAGAGACAATTGTCTATACTAATATTAGGAACTTTTTTTTCCAACACATTACGACACAACAGGGTGTCCATTTGACATTTTAATTCAATAGTCCGATTTAATTGTAACAAAAACATTTGCATTTTTTTTTTCATTTTGAATTTTTTTTTCTCACCAGAATTAACCAAAACAATTCTATTTCCATTCATATAGACATTTAAGTGTAATTAAGATTAATTGAAATAATAATAAAAAAAATACATTTTAATTGTACAAAAAAATTGTGTGGAAAATGTGCGGGTTTTCTTTATTTATTCGACAAATTTGGTGATTTTAACAGTAAAAAAAAATTGGGCGTAATATTAATGCGCTTAATACGATCTAAAAGATTTGTTTTTGACTCTACGTGACTATTAGGTAATGTATTATTCTCTAGCTTAAAAGGGGGCAGCATCAAACTTAAAATACTATTCCAATTTTCGATATCTTTTATTGAATTTTGCTATTTTTTCTTCTTTTTTTTTAATTTTAAAATATAAAAAAACCATACAGAGTGGAAATCGACAATTTTACGCGATGATCAAACACCTTTGCCAGCATTCGTTCCACCGTTGTACATTCCATTTGATGGGTCGTAGGTGTGCAACTTTTTTCGCCAGATTTTTACCAAACCATCGAATGCACGGCGACTGTACTTTATGTTCTTTTGTGGTGTCCATGGATGTTCGGGCGTTCGCTTTTCTCTGTCATGAATAAAAACAACAATTATTAGAAACATTTCGTTGACACGTCTCTTTAATAGACGCTCTTCTCATTAACATGATATATTGGATTTTTTTAATCAATTTAAGGAATTTTCAGTGCAATTATTTATTTTGAGACAAATTCGCAAAATTACAACAAATTTAGTTCTTTGTTTTTGTCACTTTTTTCACGGTAATCTTCTTTTTTTATTTCATGGTGAGATTTTTTTTGGAAATATTCATATTTCTAATTGTGAAATTTAGTGGCATTATTTTTGAAATAGAAAAAAATTTAACAAAAAATTTTATTCCTAAAAAATGCGTATTTCCAAATTCTAATCTCACGCACGTCGTGACAACATTTTTTGTTGTTTAAAATTTTCTGATGCATTTTGAAAATTATTTCATATAGAATTAAGACCATTTTAGACAAGTTGAATATTTTTTTAATTAGTTGAAGAATTCAAAGGTCATTGGTTTCCAATCATGTGACTGATGAGAGATATCAAAAGGAAAAATTTGTAATTTTGAGAATTTATTTGTTTGAGATAAAAATTGAGACAAACTGAAGAAAAATATTTTTTCTTCGACATGAAAAAATTACTGCGATGCTGGTTATTAATTATTCGTTGAGAATAAAAATTATTTAACAGATCTTTGTTACAAAAATTAGATTTTTGCTGCATTTTCTATAAGCAGTTTTTAAAATGTTTGAAATCAGCTTCGATTTCAGTTACGCATGATATGGGTATATACGTAAAATTAATTGAATTGAAATTTGGATTTCCTTCAAGGAAATTGAGTCATTGACAAATGATAATTTCAATTTAAACTGTGACTGAATTTTTTTTACATTGTATAGGTAAATTTCTTTATATCATCGCAATATTTTAGTTTAAAAATATTCCTGAAAATCGTGTGAAAATTGTGTGTGTCACCATTGGTTTCAAGCAAAAACGTTGCCCTAGTAAAATTCCAAAAAAACAGACTTTTTATTAAAAAAAATGCAATTGAATTTAATTTCCCGATTAGTCCATGAAACTACTAATAATCTGTGAGAAATACCCTGATTTTACCATGAGAAATGATAAAAATAGCGTAATTTTGGGAATTTGTTTGTTTGTAAAAAAAAGTGAATAATAAAAAGTCAATGGTAGGCGCACAGGGTGAAATACATTTAAATAGAAAATATTCCCCAAAAAATTAAAATTCGATTTTTAAACGAATTAAAGGTGTTGTAGTGAATTTTAAAGACCTCCATGGTCGTGTATAATTTAATTTCCAGTAAAAACTTTCCTTGCGAATTCAAAATAGGAAATAAAATCTTGGTCAAATAAAAAGTGCAATGCTTACTTTGGTACTTGTTTGGAATACACATCGTATCCGATGGTATTTTTTCCATAATCAATTTGTTTCTGTCGGCGATCCAGTATCGATTCATCGGTTTCATATTCTCGTGTCCGTTTTTCATTCGAATCGGTCGATGATTGTGGCGATAGATCACGTTCGCGAACGTTGCTATCATCCGATGTAGGTGAGCCAGTCGGTCGCTTTGAATTGGATGACTTCATTGCTGATGTGGGTGACAAACAGCGTTTAAAGGATGTTTTAATTTTTTCCTCTTTCACCAAACGTTCAAATTTCGCCTCATTCGATGCTTCCAAAAATGTGACCAAAATTTCCCGATCGGCACTGGTCGAATGCTCACCGCCGCTTGTATCTTTTGATGGTGAAAACGAGTCATCGGCCGTATTAACACCGCCGTCGTCGCCACACAATGTTTCGGCTACCTTACGATTCTACTCAACGGAATAAATAAACAAACAATCAATTATGACTTTATTCCCATCATGTCTAAATAATTTGCATCAAAATTACGTTTGACGTTGAAAATTTGCACATTAGATTATTGATTGAACGGAATCAATGATAAAAAAATCCAAGCGAAAAAAAAAACGATAGAGAGAAGCGGTTTTTTAGCGACGGTACTTACTGTCATTTTTTCGTCGGCTCCTTCACACTCTTCGTACCACGATTTCTCGGCAAGGCTGCACACTGACTGTTCGAGTTCGCCTTCTTCAAGCGTTGTATTCATGAGTTTTGCCATTGTGTGTAATTTGCATACAATTACACTCTTCTCAATTGATTGTGGTATGGTTTTTTGGTGTCTGTAGGTGATTGTTGTCGTTGTTTCGTTTGCACTCGTCCTATCAAATGTGTAGATGTGTCTCGTTTTCGCCTATGTGCAACACAGTTCGTCCAATCTACGGTAACCGTACTTTTTTCTCACGATACAAACACACTTTCATCAGATTTTTTTTAGAAATAAAATCTTTGTCGTATTTTTACAAACAATTAAAATACGTTTCCTACATAAATTTAAGCGAAACAAACATTAAATATTAAACGTTTAATGCCGAACAAAGAGACGATCATAATAACACAGCAGTTTTGCACAACATTTATTTTGATTTAAACAATGTGACAGCTGTTTGGCGCGAAATCACACACATATAGAACTCAACTCGTTTGGTGTGAGGTGAAAAGAGGTGACTATGGTGTGGTGAGCTAAAGGCGAGTTTACACCATTTGATCGCGTTGCAAATTGATTGCTTTAATTCATTTAAAACGAGTAAAAGTAAAATTGAATTAGTTTTTGGTAAAAAAAAAAAACACTTTTCAATCGCAAAATATTCTTTTAACTCAGAATTTTGACTCAAAAATGTAAACTAAATTGAAACTTTCATTCCAATGACCAGTATTCCACAAGATACTCGGCAACTCCATT
>NW_022199073.1:0-15673 GCF_009176525.2 Contarinia nasturtii
CACCACAATCACCCGATTGCAATCAGATCGAAAATGTTTGGGCCATTATTAAGGCAAGGCTTCGTGGTAAAACACACCGCAATTTGAAGCAGTTCAGTTCATTCATTCAATGCCAGTGGAAAGGTTTTCGACGCGAATATGCTGAAAATTTGAGCAAAAGTATGCCAAATAGATGTACCCGTGTGATCGAGCATGACGGTGACTGGATTAAATATTGATTGTACAACTTGTGAGTTTTAATATGAAAAATCGATGGCTTTATATAATGAGACATACTGTACGCACAAAAAATCTAGACATATTGTGACTGTGCTTTAAAATATAAAAGAAGTTCAATTTGCATATTTGTCTGCGAATTGTCTCATAATGACATTTAATAATATAAGCAAATTCTAGATATTTATCATTTTTAAGTCAAAAATAAAATAATTTATTGAATTTACTTAGCAAACAGTTGGTGCAAATAAATAATAATAATTTTTAAAAAGTCGTAATAATAATTAATAATAAATTAAAATCTAAAAATGCAAAGACTTCCCAAATTCAACTCCTGTCATTCTTTCAAAACACATTTTATAAAAGTGAAATGACAATATTTGGCTGTGTTATATACACTTTGTGCATTCATAACTAACACATGAACAAAACAATTTTGTGAGCCCTTTTACAATTTTATATTTATGGCAATTATACAAATGTGTGCTTGTTATCTATAAATAAATACCATTGTTTTACTCGCCTTTAAATGTTTATATATGAAGGCAACTAACACACTTTAAAAGTTGCAATATTTTCTTAAATGTCGATAAGCCGATCAAATTCATTGAAAGGTCTCGGCCAGGCGGTGAACATAGGCACCACGGTCACGGTCGACCATCGTGGCTTAACACGTTCATTGTGGTCAAAAAACCGTATTTTTACCGTATTTTGCCTAAATTTTGCACATTTTATTGTCAAAAGGTGAGAATGGACCGTGGAAAACCGTGATGGCCGACCATGATGGACCGTGGTAAATGGTTTGAAATGTAAAATTTTGACGATTGAAGCGATTTTAACATCATTTAACATGGTTATTAAGGTTGGACATCACGGTCCATCGTGGTATAACACCATATAACACGTATATTGAGGTTGGATATGATGGTACATCGTAGTCTATAACCATTTAACATGGTAGAAATGTCAAAAAATGATTTAACGCGGTTCACGAGTCGACCATCATGGTAAAAACTGTCAAAACATGATTTACCATGGTTTACGGAGGATTCACCACAGTTTAACACCGCCCATCATTGTCAACCATTGCTTTTAACATTGGTCATCCAGAAGATCTCTAATACAGTAGCTTTTTTATATGAAATCTGTCACACTAACGCCCTCACTCTATCTTTTGGCGAACTAAACAGAATAAAGTTTAATATAAAAGTAAAGTCTCCATCAGGATATTTTATACAGCCGGTGTCAAGATCAATAAAACTGTTAATAGAATCTGCCATTTTTACGCAATTTTGCGATGTGATTGCGAGATTAAGAATATAAATAAAATAAATGAACGGAATAAACGAACTTAACAGAACAGAATAATTCGCACGAGTGTATGGTAAGTATGTAAGAGAACAATAACATTACGTTTTGTATCTATCTGTCAAATGTCACACTCACACTTATGAGTTTACGTATGGAGATTTTAACAAAATCATTTCTACAAGATCTACACACTCTACACCCGAGGCTTTTTAAGTTAAATTAAAACGCATATAAATTTATGTTTTTTTAAATAGAAATTATCTAATGCTAATTGTGCTAACTTCACTTTCGAAACAAAAAAATGAAACAATTTATTAAATTATTTTTCAACAATTTTTGGAATAACATATGCGCTCATTCTCAAACTTGTGAAATAATATCCCATTCTATATATAGATGGCACTGTCTATACGAAGTTCGGCAAACAAAGCATTACGCTTATTGAGCGCATTACACCTCTTTCATCCAGCGTCGAAAATTTTTGTTACGAGAAAACCGAATCTGACGTTAGTTTTGAGAAACAATCGATATTTGAAAAAATCTCCAAAAGTGGGGTTTGTACAATACTTTGTATAGAAGGTACCTTCAATTTGTATTGAAATTTGCTTCAAACGTTAAGAATGTTATTTTTTTTTTTTTGAAAGAAAATAGCCTGTAAAAGTTTCATGTCATTGCGGTATCATACAGGTACATTTCTGGTGATTTCATCTTTCCGTACAACACACACTTCACATATTTTGAATTACTTATACGCCAAAAAACTTTACTGTTATTGAATTAGTACTGTGTCCAAAAAGTAAGGTGAAATTGTAATTCAAAATTTGCGGGAAATGTAATCGATGATAACCTAGGCCTTAAGGCCTTCTTGCTATATGTTGGCATCACTGTCTTTGACATCTATGCCAAATTTCAAGTCAATATCTCCATGAGGTTATGAGTTGAACTTCTCCGTTTACATCAAGACTTTTTTTATTTTTCGATGTTCACAATGGCAGATCATTTGGAAATAATAGAATTCTTGAAATTAAATTGGCAAAGTCATAAAGGTGCAATATACTTAAAACAAATTGAGTTTTATTTTAAAATCTTTGATATTTGATGGACTTTGCGGATATAAAAGTTTTTGTCGTTTTTCAAAAAACAAATTTAAAGATCATTTGGGGTAAAGATATTTCATTAAATTTTGTATGCGGAATGAAATTTCTGCTGCGGAAACGTACAGAATGTTGAAGTGGGACTTCTGAATAAATAAAGCTATTCCAAAATATTTTCAATTTCACCTTACTTTTTGGACACAGTAGTATCTTTTGGGGAATAAAAATTCATTCGGTAGAGGAAGAAATTTGGAAACAGTGCGGAAAAGTTAGACTTACGGATGTAAATTCCATTTTAATATTAAAGGGTAAGGTTACGAGCGAGCGAAGCGAGCGAGTAACCGTCCAATATATAAAAAAATATAGAAGAATCGGAAGAATAAATTTAGTGCTTGGGTAGTATTTCTATGCTAGTATTTCTATATATTTAAAAGCGCGGTTACCCCCTAGATGAAATATGTATATTTTGCGTCACTCTATATATAAGTTAAAGAAATGAAAATCAATACCGCTGAATTTTGGGAAGGGGTCTTTGGATATTTTAGTAGTGCTCGGAAACCAAATTAAGAATCCGCAAAAAAAAAATAAAAAAAATTCAAAATTTGGCCGCCAGGTGGCATTTTGAAAAAATCGCTGAAAATTCCTTTTTCTCGATTTTTGACCACCGACATGCTTTTTTCGAATTTATTTTTTGACATATTCGGAATCTAGGACTGCGTAGATAATGTTAAAAAAAAAATATCATCACGATCGGTTGAAAAGTGGACGAGATATGGTCAATTGGCCAAAAATGGACAAAAACCTCAAAATTGGCCGGATGATATGTTTGTTTGTCTGCTTTTTTTTCCGTACTTTTTGAAAAACGTTTTGAAACCAATTTTTATTGAAAGTAGATGGAAAACTGAGAATACATGTGCTTTTGAAATTTTCGACGATGGTACATCATGGTACAACGATGATTTATACGACTCACCTTTCTGGATCCGAAGTCAAAATGGAATTTTTTTCAAAAATGTCCACCAGGTGGCGTGTTATGTGACATTTTCGGCGAAAAATGACCATGACTTTTTTTACGTAATCCAAATTTTAAAAAAAATTTGTCTATGAAAAAAATCAAAAAACTGGGCGTTTGTTGGGGACCAAATATGTGATGATTTGGCGTATGTGTCATATCTGGGAAAATTCGTTTTAAAAAAAATCGCACCCCGAAGTTGAAATTTTTTTTCGGCCAATTTTCAATTTTTCGTTTATTTTTGATCACAGATATACGGGGTGTTTTTAAACAGAATCACGTCATTCTTAGCTTATTGGAAAGTCATTAAGGTCATCTTGATGAAGCAATAAAGAAATTTAAAAAAAAAATTCAGCGTAAAAGGTTATATCTGAATAGTATTATGACCTCAAAAAATGGGGAAAAATCGATGAAAATCGAAGTTAATCGTCATTTATCTTGAAAAAATGTATGTCTTGCTTCGATTTTTTCCTCATAGATCGAAAGCGCACTCAATTTTGAGCCGATATGCACATTTTGAAACGACAACATTCTTTTATTGGTGAAAATTGGTAAAAGTGTGAACTTGAGCGGCCACCTATATTTTAATTTCTTAGTAATCAACTGCAATGTACTATGTTTTTACTTTGTTTGTTCACTTTGACAACTGATTTTACATAATTCGGACCCGAGGAGTAACCGTTTTGAGAAATTAGTTCAATTTTTTGTAGATTTTTCGGTTTGAAACCATTCTTTTGGAATAATATTTCGGGAAAAAATTGTTTTTATTCGATTGCTAGGAAAATTGGTACTGGGGGGAGAAAACCGAATCTGACATTTATTTTACGATAAAATCAGGTCTCAACACACTTAGCATTAGAATTTCATCGTAGATTACTAAAAAAACTATTGATATAAGTACAAAACACTTCTTTCGAAGTTCCCACTGTGACGCAATACTGTAAATCTAAAACTGGTCTGATATAAATTTTCAGTGACGCGTTCGTTCATTACATACAAATATTAATATTGCGTTGCCTTTGAAAGTCTAACACAAACAAAAGACGTCATTGAATTCTATTATTTTCGTGTTGTTTACATGTTATCGTTCTCTTGAGGTAAAAGAGGCGACGCAATATTAATATTTGTATGTATTTGAACGAACGCGCCACTGAAAATTTATATCAGACCAGTTTTAGATTTACAGTATTGCGTCACAGTGGGAACTTCGAAAGAAGTGTTTTGTACGTATACATTTTTTTATGAAAAACAAAAAGTATTTTAATTCGAGTACGAGTTTCACCAAACAATACATTGCACATCACCAATCGAATATGCGAAAATGCATTGGAAAATGCACATTGCTCATAAACATACCGCTCTCCTTTTATTAAACAAAGCAATTAAAAAAATCCTTGTTATTAAAGCGTAAATTATAGGTATACTATAAAATATACTGTTTGTTCAACATATTCAAATGTTTGCAAACACAATTTAAATTTTGTATCCAATTCTCTTATTTATATTGAATATTCTGTGAAAAATAAGTATGCATGCATGTCATTTTTATCGAATCCAGCCATAGAGCTAATTGAAATACAGCTTCAAACTAAAACAAACTGAACATAAAAAGTTTTTTATTGCAATTTTGATGTGAATGTTTAATGAATCTATGTTTAATGAAACAGTTACTCTCGGTGCAACTTATCTGAATCATTCTCATTCATTAATTCAATTGAGCAATTATCACGATTGCCGCAAATAATTGAATAAATACAATTATTATTACTTTCCATAGTATTCATTTTCAGTTTATTGCAATCAATAGCATTTTAATGGTTTCTCGTTGTTCATTGCATAATTGAATGGCTGAGAAAAATCATGACTCAAATAATATGCACATAGAAGATAGAAACTTGAATAATGCTATGCGGACAACGAATCGAAAAATTTGAACACGCAAGAGTGAAACAATTCAAAAATCCACATGTTCTTTTTTCAAGATTCTGCCTTTAATATTTTTTGAACAAGTTTCATTGTTGTGTGCTTCTTGATCGCATTATATTTTTTTACTGTTGTGTGCAATATACTCAGTCTCCGAGAGTTTCATATAAACTCTCCTTGTAATAGCCAAATAACGCCTATCGATTCAATCACGATTGGTATTCGCTTACTATTCAATAGGTATCACATGGCAAGTTACCGCACAAAAATACTTTTCGCCGCAAATTAATAGCTGTTATCATTTATTTTGTCGTTAAAAATCTCATTTACAATTGATTGACATGAAGTCAATGTAAAGAATAAAAAAGACATTTCAACAAAATTTGGCCTGTTTTCAAAGGTTTGTTTTTATTTTATTTTTTTAATTTCAACCAATTCAATACAAACATTTTATTATTTATCCTCTTCTTCCTTCTTCTTTGTCATGCGTTGCAATGATTTGACTGCTGCAATATGAATTGGATCTTCCAATTTATCTAGAGATGAATGGCAAAAATTATAGTTTACTGAAAAATCAAATTCTCAAAAATATGCTTTACTCACATATCTTGTGTAAACCTCTGACGGGAAATTTGACGGGAAGCTCTTGTGGATTGGAACAAATAAAAACGTATGGACTTTCCGATTCACCATTTGGATGAATTGAACGGTATTCTTCTTGTGGTAAACAATCCTGCAGAAGAATTAAAAATACATATTGAAGAGTCGAAAAATACCATGAAAAACTCACTTGAACTAAAACACATCCCAATAAACTTGCAGTTGGATACTGTTTTGGAAATTCGATGGATTCATCTGTATGGAAAATTTGAAATCAAAATAGATTAAATAAAGATATACCGTCTCTTACATTATATGACGAACCATTATAAAGTTTGCGATAGAAATTCTCCATTATTTTCACTTCTTCTGGATCTGGACTTTTGGCGGTTGCTGCAATCCATAATCGACCTCGATGTGATGTGTACCAAGAACGACCCTCATGTTTCTTAATTCCAGCCACAAGCAACGAAGCCCATGGTTGATGTATTGACATGCACTTCTTCATATCCGAAACTTCCAGCAGTTCTTTATCTTGAACCCGATTATAGACCCCATCATATTTCGAACTGTGTGAATTGATTTTGATCAATACCGATTCGTCAAACTAATAGAATGAAAGGAAGAAAGAAAGTTTAAGTCTTTGAAAATTCTTGGGTATTTTCTTAAATTTCTTACGATTGGCGCCGGAACAGATAAATTTGGATCGCAATCTTCTGAATTATCAAAATTCATGCCGAAATGTTGATCGGTCGAATAAAGTCCTTGGTTGGAATGTGTGAATGTGTCATTAATTTCTTTCAAAATTTCATTTTCGAATTCAGTGCTCATCGCAGCTTCTTCGATCATTTGGCGACCGGTAAAATCGATGGTGATCTTTTGATCACGTCGACTTGCATGCTTTTTTAGCTTCATTTTCTCTTCGATTTTCCTTAACTTGGCTCGCTCCTCATCGGATAACCAAACCGAGTTTGTTCGAAAGTAATCACTTTCATCGTCAATTACGGTCGTTCGTTTTTCGCTTGTTCGATCGTAATCGAGTAGACGATTTCTCATAGCTAAGGCCTCTTCCCATCCTTTTGGTCGACCTTGCTTCAGCAATGAATTTTTCAAATTCTCGCCAGTTTGCGATGATGATTCAATGATTCGTTGTTCATCATCTGTGCACACTAAATTACCACAATACAAACATGGACCGCTCCCTTCTTGATCACAAACAATTCTACCGCATTGAATGCAATTATTAATCAATTTGTGTTTTGAGGCCTCACAATTACATGAATGGCGACCTTTCAACGTAATCACATCATTCATTTTTCCATTTTCACCATACAAATTTACATATTTTGTTTTCTTCTTTGTGATTTCATTCGTTGCAATCGAGTTTGATTGGGTATTTGATGATTTTGCAATTCTCTTTTCCGATGACACCTTTTCATATTCTGGCTTCAACACATTCGATTTATTTTGGTTGCCTTTGTTTCTATTATTGTTATTTTTCGCATTTTTTGGGAGAGCACGCTTTTTGAACTCGTCTATAAATGTACGATGCACCGAGACATCTAACAGTGTTTCAAAGTATTCATCGATTGTGTTTTCCTCTTTTAAGGTTAGCACATACCTTTGTCGGGTGATAAATGTGATAAATTAACAAATGAATCGTGGCAAATTTTAATTAAAAAAAAAAAACATTGTGAAATACTCACTTAATCATGTCATCAGGCACATCAAAACCCAAACATTCGGCCAAACCCTTTTTTAGCCACTGGTCCATTTTTTTTACGTTATTTGTAATCTTTTTTCAATCATTGATATAAAACAAAAATGAAAATTCCTATGCTGTTCATTCCAAATGAAAACACTTTTTTTATTGTGAAATTGCGACAAGTAGTCGAGTGGTGAACTGTCAAACCAGCTGCTTTGACATTTGACGAATGACAGCGAAAAGTCAAATAAAATGCGGCGAAAATTCAAATTTTGACATTGCTTTATTCATTACTTTTTTTGTTTACATGAGAGCACATTGCAATCAATATTTTAATTAAATTAAAATATAAGGCATGTACGAGTACCTATTTGGTATTGAGTTTCAAGTTGAATCAAATACCAGATGTATCACATTGCGCGCGTGCCATTAGGGCAACTGTTTGCGCTTTTTGGACCACTTCCGGGCATCGTTTCTTTCGAATCAGGCGACAATCTTGGAAAAAGCCCTCATTACGTGGAAAACCTAATTTAAACATTCAAACAATCAGAACAAAACAACATCGTCGATTTAATTAAATAATAAGGTCGTACCATGTGTATGATCACTGAATGTCACCAGTCCTAGTCCCCAGATACGCCCACCACGAAATTCTCCTTTGAATTTTATGAAACCGATTTATTGTGAACTATTAAGAAGGCTGCCTATTTTAATAATGAATGTAACTCACCTTCGAACTTCATACCGTCTGTTCGCCAGAATATTCCATGGCCATGAAACCAGCCTTTCATAAATTCACCTTCATACCTTTGAATTGAACGAAAAAATGTTATATGTGAATACAAGAAGTTGGCAAAAATTGGCAATTTAATACAAGAAAAAATATCAATAATTTGAAACCGATTGTTCGATTAGAAAAAAATTTAGCCTTGAAGAAATAACAGTGATGGTTTTTTGCTGTCTGAATAGCGATAGATTTGCTGCCCAGATGCTGATTCGATGCGTTCACCGCACGCCGCTGTGTGTGTGGTACAAAAAACTGTGTTGCGCATGCGGTATGCGGTGAATGCATCGAATCAACATCTAGGCAGTAATGCTGTACAGACGCTGCGAATATCAAACCATCACTGAGAAATAATCAAAGAAAAATGAATAAAACTATATTTTAAACTGACTTTGCACCGTCCGAAAAAGTCATAACACCTAATCTATTGCAAAGGCCGTTTAAAAAGGCTCCATCATATCGCGTTCCATCTGAACGACAAAAAAATATAATATTCGATCAATGTTTTCTTTAGAGCCAAAATATAAGTCAATCGAATGCACCTGCCAAAATCAGCGAACCCATTCCGTGCTTTTGACCTCTGTTATTCCAATCTCCGATGTATCGTGTTCCATCTTCATATCTATAGCCTCCACGCTTTGCAACACCAGTAACTGTATACCTCACAAGAAGAAAAAACCCATTAAATTTGGTCTTTTCTTTGGAAATTTTTAACTGATTTCAACAAAATGAGAGAAAATAGTGATTTGATCAATTTACCGTCAACCATTGTAAAAGAAGCAATGAAACCGATATATCCGAAGTTCAATAAGAGACTGAATGTAAGGCGATTATTCTGGTTTGTATTTTGGCATGGTCTGGTTGCATGCGTTTTTATGGCTTCACAAAATAATTCACTTCATGCGAGAAAATCAATTTTGGTTTCACGTTTCACTTTCGCTGCAAGTCATCGCCATGAAAAGAAGCCGATAAACGACACCAAAACAAGTAGCAAAACAAATCCAAAGGAAAATGCATTCAAAAAGGCAAATACGTCATGACGATATCGGTTATCTCGATGTAGAATTCCATTGTATGAAATTTGGTGATTTACGTGTATTTTTAAATAACTAACATCATCACAAAAGAACAAACTAACATCATCTAACTCACTGAAGAAGGAAGCATTGTTTCCGAAATACGTATATGCTAGGGGGATTCCGCGCTCTTAAATATGAATAAATATGAACAAATTCGGGGGATTTCAACAAATTCAAGAGATGTTAACACAACTTTACGTTTTTTGGGAGATATTTTGAGATTTTCTGAACTGCAATACCGACAATGTTGAACTTGACAAGAACAGGGAATGAAGAAGTGGTGAATTATTATGACAGCTTCTATATACTAAAAAATATATTGATTTGTTCTGATTAACTATTTGTTCAATCTCTTTTATACTTTGTTCATTTAAATTACTTAATGCAACTCTATCGATTGCACAGACAGCCAAAATATCTTTAATAATTTTTGGAATTTTATATTCGTAGAAGTTTTGATACTCACGCCAGAACCGTTCCATTGCAAATGGCACATTTCAATTTTGCTTTGTAATGCAAAAACTTACACACATGTAACAAACAACTACCATGACAGCTTAGAAGCTGTCCCAATAATTCACCTATTATAAATAGGTCTGCAGCGCCAAAAATTCACCACCATTCATTATTATCTCATATTCACCCATATTCTAAAAATGTCAAAATATTCGACAAAATTTGAAGTATCCTACATGGTGGGTATCGGTGAATACTTACGGATATTGTCAGATACGGTGAGATATTTGAATTTTTATGAGATTTTAAGAATGAAGTTAAATTTTGGTACATAAATACGCGCGGAATCCCCCCAGCGTATATGAGTATTTTTGATACCAATAAAGTGTATTAATGTTGAAAAACAAAATAAAAGTTTCATACTTTTTTCAATTAGAATTCCATATTCCAACAATACGAACAAATGCACATTTTCTTTCCAATTTCGTTTCAATGTGAAATGTGTAATTTTACGAAAGAAAGATATGTGGATATCGCTCATTTAATTTAAATTGATGTGTATTTTGTGTAAATAATAACACAAGTCACGGTATTCTATTGTGAATGACATGAATGAATTTTACACGATCTCTGCCACATTATGCGCCAATCAGCATTAAAAATTCAATGCTGTGCTCACTCATGCTTATCAATTATTATTATGGGTGAAGAAATGCGATAAGCATATACGTAGAAAATATTTTTGGTTGTAAATGTGCGGCAATCGAGTATTCGATCATCAACTTACGTCAACTAAAAATTGTTGTTGCTGTTGTTTTAGTCATTCAATAGATGTTTATTTTTCGCATTTGTTACTTCACGCAAGTAGTAGTAGTATGAAGCATATTACCTTATTTTGCCCCACATGAATGTTTAAATCGTATTCGACTTTTTTCGGAACTAACTCAACACTAGTAATCGCAAATATACCGAGGCTATCAAACATTCTCCAAAAACACAGAAATTTTCGTTTATTTTAAAGAAACAGATTCCGTGTATAGAGTGAAGTAACATGAATGTCTGACAGAAAAATTATCGAAGTGGATATTCGACCGACGAACAAAATTGCATTGAACACAAATTTCAACGATTGAAAGGTAATTTTTTGAGTTAAATTTGAGTTAGTGTTTATTTTTGTTATATAATCAAGTAATAGAATACATATCAACTTTTTTTCTGAATATTGAAGCGTCTTATTATTATTGCAAATTGCAATTGGGTCCTTTATTTTAACATTTTTTTCTTTGCCAACATTTTAGACATTCACTATCTCGATCATGCAGGAGCTGCGCAATATGCTGACCAGCAAATGCATCAAATTTATTCCAACTTGATTTCAAACATTCACTGCAATCCCCATACCAGTAAATTCACTGAAGATTTGATCGATCAAGTGCGATATAAAGTTTTAAAATCATTTAATACAACTTCCGATGAATATTCGATTATTTTCACAAGTGGAGCGACAGCTCCATTGAAATTAGTAGCTGAAACATTTTGGTTTGATAATGTATCTACTAGTTCGTTTTTATATTTACGTGATAATCATACATCGGTGCTGGGAATGCGTGAAATTGTAAAAACAAAAAATATCTGCTATATTGAACGAGATGATTTTTTGTGTGGAAAATTCCACAATTCATCACAACACAACGGCAATTCTTTGTTTGTTTTTCCGGCACAGTGTAATTTCAATGGCTTTAAATATCCATTGGATGCAATTCATCGCTTCCAAACAAACAGTGGAAGCACATCAATCGAAGAATCAAATCGATATGTTTGCTTGGATGCAGCTGCTTTTGTTTCAACCAACTATTTAGATTTGAACAAATGGCAACCGGATTTTGTTTGCATTTCTTTTTATAAAATTTTCGGGTATCCAACCGGTAAGAAGCAAGAAAACATTTACTGACTATGTGTGTTTTTATGATCGTGTTATTTTATTATGATTTGTTTTTTGTTTTAAATTTTGTATTATTGACTCTCTTTTTTAAATTTATATGAGGTTTTTTCTTTTCTGAATGAAATTTTATGTAAATACGTGTAAATAGTGTCTTTGTTTCGTTTCATTTTAATATTTTTCTTATGCATTTTTTTAATTAATTATATTCCAGGTTTGGGCGTAAGTACCAAGGCATTCTTACTTAAAAATTACTATTCCATTACTCCACAATTCCTGGTCCATTCCTCAGATAATTTTTCCATTCTGTCCCATTACCTAGAGTTATATGCAATTGAAATAATTAAAATTAAATTAAGTTTTTTCATTTCACAGATCCAATTTACCAAATAACCACTACCAAATCTTAATTTTAGGCAATCTGTTTGCATAAGCGCATTTAGCCATTAAGTTGTGAAATTTAATGTGATCGCCATACTGAAAGTAAAAAGTACACACAGTGTGTAAGTGTTACACTGTGATTAGATTATTTCAATTTCATTTTCCATTACATTCCATTACATGTTGATTAATTTCCATTAATTCCATTTTTTTTCTTCTGATTATCCCTAGGCATTGATTGTCAGCAAAAGAGGTGAACAAATGCTGAATAAACAATATTACGGTGGTGGAACAGTTAAAATTAGCTTGAGTAACGGATCGAGATGGCATCGTAAGCGGGATATCATTCATGAGAGGTATGAAATTTATTATTATTTCTTCTCAATATAAAATTGAAACGGAGTTTTTTGTGGGTGAAAATGTCATTAATCGTTAAAAAAAATCATTATTTATTAAAATTCCAACTAATCCATGGCACATAGATCTTTAATATATAAAATAAAAGTCCAAGTTTTAACTCGATTGAACTCGATGGTATCTTGTGGGGGGTCCTTCACTCGAATATTCCACTGTTGACTCAAACTCTGTAACAAATACAATGGGGTTTCATTTTTATTAGTTTATTTTTTATTCGAATTGTGAAACTCTAGAAAATTCAAAGTTTTACAAGAGTAAAAAAAACTATGTTAAAAAAATTTAAACAAAAAATATGTAAATACGATTGAATTGCGAACAATTATTTATAAAATTGAATATACTTACGATTGTCTGGTGTCATTTGAACAACAAATTTCGTTTATTTTTTTTGCTCTTCACTTTTTTGGCGAAAGTCCGAAACTGAAAAACCTCAGGAAAAAAACACCCAATGTCATTCATTTTTACCACGATACCGATTTTAAGTCGATCGACAATCAAGGTGGTATCCGTAATTTTAATGTTTTACATGAGGATGGGCGATTTGTTGGATTCTCACAGGTAATATTTGAATTTATTACAAACGATTTTCAATTTTATAGCATTTTTGATATTTAATATTCTTGACAGTAAATCAACGAGAATAGAAAATTGAAGTCAATCAATAAAATGTATAATTTTGATTTGTAGTAGGTGGCGTACATGGCACAGTTGCACAACATATACTTGAGAACGGGCTGTTTTTGTAATCCAGGTGCATGTCAACGTAAACTTAGATTGTCTGACGAAACTTTGAAAGCTCATTTTAAGGTAATTTATAATTTTACATTGAACTCGCTGCAGTGAGCTTAGTTTTATTCATTCCGATCACAAAATTTTCCTAGGGGGAAGACACCAATTCAAAATGAAAAATCTATGTTAAAATACTCAATTGTATAATTTCATTGATTCCAACGATTCCATTAGAATTATAATAAAAAACACAAAACTCACAAATCCGAAGAATCCTAAGGATCCGAAGAATCTCATGAATCATAGGGACTTTGACAAAGTCACTTTGTCAATAATATAAAATATGTTGATTGTTGAGTTAAATTTTATTCCATTGTTAAAAGTCGGTAAAAATGAAATCATTGCATAAACAAAAATAATTGAATTTTATTTTAATTTATATTTGCTAGCATATTTATTTTCTATAAAATCAACATACGTTTGTACGTCAAAAGAAAAAACACAAAAATGTGAATATTTAATGAATCTGTGGATCTTTACGAATCTGTGAATCTGTGCAAATCATTGGAATTATAGCAATTTAAATCAAAAATTGAATCGAATGTGAATCTTTGTAAAATTTTGTAATCATACTAATCGTACAAATCCGACACAAAAGGTGAATGGATTCGCGGGTGTCTCCCTCCTAGAAATTTTCACTTTCTTTTATTTCTAATTACTTGTGTCTTAGGCTGGTCATATTTGTGGTGATAACATTGACTTGATCGATGGTATCCCGACTGGTTCAGTTCGAATTTCGACGGGATATATGACAACGGTCAAAAATATTGATGCCATTGTCAGCCTCATTAAAGATTGTTTCTGCAACAAAGAGCGTGGAAAAAATTTGGAATCCGTTACAAAATCAATTTCTTTTCAAAATTCCGATTTACAACTCAAACAAGTCATGTCCAATGTAACGAGTAAAAATCAATTCAAGTTAACAAACAATAATAACATCAAGCCGAAAATCCAGAAACGAACGAGATTAACGAATGCGATAAAATTGCATGAGATCTGTGTATATCCAATAAAAACATGTGCGCCGTTTCGTGTTGATAGTACGTGGATGATAAATCGAGAATGGTTGATTGTGCGCTCAACCGGTATCGCACTGACACAAAAATCAGATACAACATTGTGCTTGATTCAACCGACAATTAATGAATCTAACAATACGCTTGCATTAAGTTTTCCATATGCCAAAACAGTTGAAATTCCATTGTGCCAAGATATGAATGACAATCGGGTTATATCATCATTTTGCCAAAGTAAAGTGTGTGCTGATCGAATAGATGGTATCGATTGCGGCGAACAAGTGGCCAAATGGTTAGACGATGTTCTATGCATTTCTGGGATGAGATTGATTCAACAAAACCTGAACGATAAACGCATGGCTAAAAATAGTGTATCAACTGAACTGGCCATATCAAGCACAATTCCTATTGATAAACGTTGCTTCGGTTGACGAAAAAAGTCGACGATTGGATTGAATTAGACAATGTGCCTGAAAAAATTCTTCAAAATACAGTTGACCGTTTCAGGGCGAATCTGATAATCGAATCACCATTGCCATTGGAAGAGTTCGAATGGAAATCCATAAGAATTGGCAGTATAAAATTAACGACGACTGGTTCATGTACGCGCTGTCAAATGATTTGCATCGATCAAAGTACCGGAGAAAAAACAACGGAACCACTGCAAACTATCGCACGAGAATTCAACGGCAAAATGCGTTTCGGAATTTATTTGTGTGGCGAACAATTGAGTGATGACGATGAGAGAGTTATTTCATGTGATGATTATATAGAAATAAACAAATAAACAAAATTTCAGGTTTGGCATATTTTTTCAATGCATAAATGTTTTTTTTTCTAATCAGTCTCAATATAATTCGTTTGTTATTTTTATTTTTTGAATAACACAATCGGTAATTGGTTGTTCTTTCACTTTTGTTACTGGTTTACCTAGGGATGATCACAAGAAAA
>NW_022199074.1:0-5478 GCF_009176525.2 Contarinia nasturtii
AAGTTTGTACCTACAAACATGCGATGAGTAGTTCGTTATAACTGAGATAATTTGTATTGTCATATTATGTATGGGCATACACATAAGAGCCACATTACCTGGCTTCTTAAAAATATAAAAAAGTTATTACTGCATCTCACATACTCTTTTATTAGCAGAAAAACGATAAGCTACATACAATGTCCCTGTTCTGAGTACTTAAAGTTGAATATGACGGTCCGACTTTCATTTAAATCCTTTTAACTTTGTGAATCGTCGATGATGAAAAAGAGGAAGAGAAAATTTCAAACAAAAATGCGGAAAAATAACAATGAAAGACACACAGTCAAAGCTATAACCGTATTGAGAAAGCATTTATTGCATTTTATTACAATTTTATTATAATCTTATTTTCCAAAAAAGTATTCGTTCTAAATTATTATTGTATCCAAAGCAGCGAAACAAAGAACTATCCTTATTTTGGAATACGCAGAAGACTGCCCCACGGCAGCCTCAATTAACGCTTATTTCAGATTAATTCCGTAGATCTGCTCGGTATTTTCAGTAATGCACAGGTCGACGAAGCTTTTTAAAATGTTTGCTTTGATTACCGCATTAATTAAAATTTTATCGGAGTAATGCTCTGCCGGTTCTATTTCCTTGCTTGCAATCATGGCCTGGAAATGCCTATGTAATTTACATATAAACGAGTGAGACTCAAACATGTTCTTCTTTTTCCATCAAATTTACCAGTGGCGCCACCAATTTTACATGTAAGCGCATACAAAATTTTCAATATGGCTGCGCCCATGAGAGAGAAAATTTCGTCTCATTCATTTCCGCCCCATGCTTGCAATAAAGTTTATGTTATTGTTTATTGCAATATATGTTTTCCTGTCGTGCTCGGCTCCCATTATCATAACCGAAGTTATTTGTACATTCTCATAAAGTTTACCATTTCCTCTGCACACGTCGCTGAATGCTTTGCCCGACACTGCGAATAAGAGTATTGGCGCAAATTACACTGTTGCAAATTAAAAATTAAATTAAATCATGTCAAATTACCAGACTTGTCTGCAACGAGAATCATAAACAAAAATAAGAAACACACTATGCTTCCGAACAATTTTGGACTGAACATTTTTTTTCAGTCTTTTTTCCTTTGAAATATTCGATGAAGTTATGTCGAAAGTTTAGGCGTTAGAGAGCTAACTGAACCAATTAATTTATTTTATACAGAAAAGCTTCGGTTTATATACACGTGCATATGCATGAACAATTCAAAGGAATTTGCAAAACAAATTACAAAGCCATAATATTTTTTGTGAGTACGTAGGCTGTCTTTTATTTATTGAGCCTAATGAAGAAAAAACAATAATTTATTATTGAAAATGGTTTAAATGTTTTTCAAAATATTCTCCGTGATGATCGATACACTTTCGCATTCGCTTGAACCAATTGTCATAGCATTCATGCCACTCCGAAAGAGATATGATATCTAAAAAAAGTGTGTTTTGAACGCATCAACTGCTTCTTCTGGTGTCAAAAATCGTTGACCACGTAGTTTTTTCTTCACGCTCGAGAACAAAAAGAAGTCATTGGGTCCCAAATCAGGACTGTACGGCGGATGACCCATTAGTTCGATGTTTTGACTGATCAAAAATTGATTTGTTTGTGCTGATGTGTGAGAGCTCGCATTATCATGATGAAGAATTATTTTACGACGGCGGTTGTTTTTTCTCAACTCACCAAACACTTCTGGAAAACAAATGGTGGTGTACCATTCAGAATTGACCGTTCTAAGATCCTCTAGTGGAACTGTTGCCACATGACCACTTATCGCGAAAAAACAGCTGAGCATTTGCTACGCAACACTTCTAGCTCGAACAACTTTTGTTGGATTATCTTCACTTTGGAACATCCATGCAGTCGATTGCTGTTTTGTTTCAGGCTCATACGCATAGATCCATGACTCGTCACCTGAGACGATGCCATAAACGTGTTTTGAAGCACCACAATTGAATTTATTGAGCATTTTCTTACATCAATTCACACGAGCCATTTTTTGCTCATCGCTCAATTTATGTGGAATCCAACGCGAGCAAATCTTTTTCATGAGCACGACACTGAAAAAATTGCGGTCAGCGCCATGTACTTCATGGTGGAAAAATAAGTAAACATGCAATTGATACAATAGATGTTGTGACTTTCTCTTCTTTCAAAATATGTTTCGTATTTCTTTATTTCACGAAGACATTAACATTGGATATGAACCACCTAGAATAAATCAGCATTACTAGATAAATTTGAATTTTTTTTTTTTTTTTATTTCACCGCCTGTTCTCAGACTGAATATATGTATCACAATTATTTTACAATATCATTCGCAATGAGACACTACCCGATCGAATATCCAGCCACCGGTCTTTTCGACTTCGGAGCAGCAGATATCGACTGTGTCCATTGCATATTTCTAAATTATAACACAATTGTCCTTAACTAGCCAATTTATCGATTATTAAATATCACATTGTCCAATTTAACAATATTATTAAAATAATAAAAGTTTGTCTCGATGCCGATTCCAAAAATGTTTCTCTTATTAAATTAAAGTTTCTACAAGCCACGTAAAATGGTTGATTGTGTGCATACTCCGATGTGAATGTTCTAATGTCTTCAAATGCGTTATAGAAAAAAGTACGTCAGCAATAGTGTCAAAAACTGTATGTGACGCGTTATATAAAAAAGTTCGCCAGCAAAAGCGTGACATCGTCCATATATTTTATAACGCTTCTGCTGACTGACTTTTTTCAGTAACGCATTTGAAGACATTTATCTAGTAATGTTGATTTATTCTCAGGGATTCATATCATATTTGATATTTTGCTCTTTATTGAAATATTATGTGTTTTACTTGATTTTAATTGTAAAACTAATTTATAATTGAATATATTGATTAAATATTTCAATTTTCAAAATGAAGCCGGAACAAAAAAGGTCACCGAACATTTGCTTGGTGGTTCTGAGCACCAAGTAGCGTTATTTAATATTAGCGAAATAAACATTATTACCAATTTATGCAATTATTGTTTTAAGGTCATTTTTCAGTTACAATATTGCCAAAATATCGTTCTTCAAGCAGTAACAATAATAATACATAATAATAATAATTGAGTCTCATGATATCACATATGATATTTAATATCATCGAAACAATTGGAAAAGTAGGATTAGAATATACATTTGGTTTTCATTTCACTTCGCGAAACACTTTTTTTTAGAATAAATTAATTTTTACTTTTCCGCACACCTAGTGTAGGGAAGGTAATGTATTAGGCCAAAAAATTAAAGTCATCCCAAAACATGTTTTCTATACATATTCAATGTAGAAAACACGATTGGAGATGATTTTGGGGCATATTAATGTGCGTCGCTGTGTGTGATGTGTCCTGTGTCCTGTGTCCTGTGGCGTGTTGCCAAAATTTGTTAACACGATAAATCCTCTTCCAAAAACTCAATTCAAATTCTGACTTTGCAGGATGATTTGGGTCTACTAGGAGACGTGCTGATTAGTTTTTGAGCAATATCTGATGACCGGTGTAATTTTTTTTGGTCCGAATGCAGTACCCACATTATCCATACATTTTTTGATCATTTTTCAACCATTTTGGTGGAACGATGGTTTCGTGCTCAAACGTGAAATTCAAAATCTGACTTAACGGGATGATTGGGCACTACGACAAATAGATCTGGTCAAATTTTCAACGACATTGATTGATCGGTGTAAAACTTAGACTCTGAAGAGGCACTTATGAGAAAAATGCCTTAAAATGATATTCTTTCAATTTGAACGCTGAAAGAATGTGTAGTGGGGGGTTTTTTGGCACGAAAAACCCGAATCTGATGTTAGTTTTAAGATGCAATCAATTTTTCACACACTTTTCATACAAAAATCCACAAAAAGTTTCATTTTTGTATGAAAGACTTGCCTTCGTGGTAATGATCTGAAACTTTGAACAGGCTATTTTTTGGATTGAAATTTCTTTAAACTTGGTGTGATTATTTATTTTGATAAGAAAATAATATTCACAAGTTTTCACGGTAATTTAAGTTACTGCAACCATACAAAGACCATGATTTCAGTTTATTCCCAAAATTTCGGTTCCATGCGGAAAAGTCAGCTTGCGTACGTAAGCCTCTTTATTTTTTTTTTAAATTAAATTCACAAAAAAAAAAATCACTCTTGATATGTAAGACTGAATCATCAATGTTGATTACTACATTTTGATACATTAAATTCGTGGAAGAAACATACGCATGGTCATGTTATCATATGATGAAACAGAGTTTCAAAACATACGTTCTAGATTTGATAGAGAGTACAAGCGTATACAACCATATAAATCGACAAGACCTCTTACAGCCGATTTGAAATTACGAATTGAATATAAAGAATGCATTGTACAAAGTTATAACGACATAGTAACTTTTATACGGTCAACAATTTCAACATTATCATTGGAAGAAAAATTGGAAATTCAGAATAAACTCGTGGCATATCTATCGAAAATTAAAGAATGTTTTACAATTTTAAAGTTAAAATACAATTTCGAAAAAAGCATTTTAGCGACAATTGATATAGATAAAATTACTGAATACGAAACTGAATATAATTCCGATACCAGTTCTGAACATAACAGCGATAACGAGAGCACGAGTACAACTATTGATAATAGCATTGAGAATAATATTGCAAAAAGAATCACTGGTAAAATGGCACAGACTCCAGCAGATTTTATTCGGATGGGATACCAAATGATTAATGCAAAGTACAGTGGAGACCCATTAGCTTTGGATAGTTTCATAGATTCAGTAAATTTGTTGAAGGAATTATGTGAAGATCAAAATAATTTTAAAATTTTTAATGACAAGATTAGAAGGAAAAGCAAGAGATATGATAGAAAATGAACAAGAGAGCGTAGATGTAATAGTCAATGCACTTAGAGCAGGTATTAAAACAGATTCCTCTAAGGTTATTGAGGGCAGATTTCTCGCTATAAGGGCAGATAAAAATAGTTTGACAAAATTCGCGGAACAAGCAGAAAGGTTAGCAGAACAATATAATCGCAGTCTTTGGATAGAAGGTTTCTCTAAAGAGTCAGCGAAAAAATTAACAATAGAAAAGACAGTTGAATTATGTAAGAAATCAGCACGATACGAATCAGTAAAAACAGTATTAGCTGCAACATCATTTTCCGATCCAAAAGAAGTAATCGCCAATTGATAGTTGAAACAAATAATCTCAATCAACAAAAACCCCAAAACACTTTCACACACAAATATAGTAATCATAGTAAATACAATGGAAGCGACAATTCAAATAGAAAACCACACAACCATAATAATCGAAATTCGAAAAAAAATGGTTCATACAATGGTAATAATCCATTAATTTCGCACAAAAAAATGAGATAAACAATCAAGTTAAATCATTATTGG
>NW_022199075.1:0-2015 GCF_009176525.2 Contarinia nasturtii
GTGCACAAATTTGAAGAATTGTCCTTGTTTCGGCATCAAATCACAAAAAAACCATATTGGAAGCATCTAGCTCATACGTTGATCGCCACATAAGTCCATAAACAGAAATAGTTTCTGGCGTTACCTATTCATATGATATATCAAATACACAACATAAAGTTACTTCAAAAGAGAATTGAAATATGGTTTGAAAAACTTCGAAAAAATGATATATCTTACGCGTTTGCCCGAAATCCATTGGAATTCATAATATGGAATGAAGTGAACGAACAATTTTGACAATTTCAATGCTTCTTTTTTGAGCTGCTCAAATGCTGATTGGATCTCTCTGGCAGGTAACAATGGCAGCAATAGCATCTTGTAGTATATCTTCTTGTTTGTAAAAACTGACGCAAAGAAGTACATTTTTCAATAAAGCCTTTGCATGATTGTGTGAAGTGATAATGGCTCAACGTTAAGTTCGTTTGAGGTAGAACAGATTTAAGTGCATCTCGCAATCCAATCTCATAGGCGCATAAAAATGTAGAACAGTCCAATGCAAATATTTCTCGGTGAATATAATCGATCGCAGCTTTATAAGCCTTTTGCTTTTTGCTGCTCAACAGAATATATGCAAATGGAATAATCTAAAAAGAAATCAGAATGTCAAATGAAAAAAAAAATCTGAAACTGGCGTCTTCAGGCAAATATGACTGCAGTCATGACTTCTACACTTTTATTTACATTTGACGTTGCAATTATGTGTAAGGTTTGCTTTCGAACTTATTTAATAAAAAAAAATCTGAATGTAAAATAGACACATTATCACTTACCTTTCCAAGCAAATCAACTGACATTGTCACGATTTGATTGAATACATCGAATGGGTACATTCCAAATATGCTAATGTAATAACGACGCTCATCAACAATGCCATATTTTGGAATTTCACTAACGACATCACAAAGATTTGGATTGAGCACAACTTTTCTTTTTCCAATGTAATATCGTTGTACAACGTTTTTGTAAACAAATTTAATAAAAACACAAAATTGCACCAATTATTCAGAACATATAGAAACATAACCAGGTTGAATATCACTTAAATAGATATCCAAAATAAAGAATAATAATTAATTAATTAATCGTTCGATAAATAAAACACGGTGCTTTCGTTTTGAAGATATTAAATATACTGCTTTAATGTTGGGTAAATTTTGAACATAAAGGGCCGAAAGTGCAAGTAAGCAATTAATAATGCAATGTATTATAAATGTGTTGAATTTGATATTTATGAATGAACTTTGTTCACTGGTGAACACAGGTTTTTTGAAATAATTTTTTTAATGAAACGGAACGATTTATTTTGTTGAAGCAAATAAGAAGCAAACAACATGTGATGTGACAGACCTCTACAGTTTTAATGATTCGCGCGTCAAATTTAGTTTGAAAAATCACCATCTGGCGTTGGCCAATTTTCACTGTTTGAGAATTGAAGAAAAAAATTTAATTATTTTTTTCATTTTTCACGATTTTTATGAAAAACACGGAAGACCGCTAAAATGGCAAACGCCAAATATATACGGACCTACGACAGTGCTATTTCAGCGGTCTTCCGTGTTTTTCATACAAGCATCCCAAGTAACATGTTAGATGGTGAAAAATCGCGAAAAATGAAAAAAATAATTAAATTTTTTTTCTTCGATTTACAAATAATTTGACGCGATTTTTTTTCTTCGATCTGTATCACATGGTGAAATCAGAATGAAAAAAATCGCATTCCATATCATCTGAATCACGATCTGGACTTTTTTCACTGTTTGAGTGCTCTATACCGAGTCTCCGAGAGTTTCATATAAACTTGCTATGTGATGCCTATTGAATAGTAAGCGAATACTAATCGTGATTGAATCAATAGGCATCATTTGGCTATTGAAAGGCGAGAGAAAGTTGCAACTGTGAAAATTTTAATAAAATTTCTATTAACATTGTTGGGACTGCTATGAGCATACTCATAATGCATGCTCATACACTCA
>NW_022199076.1:0-1938 GCF_009176525.2 Contarinia nasturtii
TTTTTTTTCGTGCTATATTGAAGAATGATTTTGAATAACAATTTTTTTTCTGTTTCTTTTCAGGTAACAGACATTTGTATCAATTGAATTAAAACTGATTGGCATAAGGTATGACCCTCATTTCATTTCCAACCCCTTTCGAATGATAGTATTGTTAAGTTGATTGTAAATGAAGATATTATGTATTAAATGTCCATCGAGTCTCATTTTTATTAAATTTAGGGCCTAAAATTCAAATATTATCTACCATATCATATACAACAACGTTTGATTTGATAAATTTTACAGCTAAAACTGACTTCAAGTGTTGCAAAACTCAGTGGTTTAAACAATATTTTTAATAAATAAATCCAAGAAGAACGTGGCTGCAGTAACTTGCCTATTAACCTTTTCCAATCAACTTTGGAACGCAGAATTTTCCCTTTTTTTCCAAAGTATAAAATGTTATCTATGTTAATTTCGATGAAATCACCCTATTTTATGTGTAACATAATCGATTCAAAGCACACATCACATTGATTTCTCTTCTCAATCGCGCACTGGGTATTCGTTTTCATTGACCAAAATGCCATTTCCTGCCCACACGACAGAAAGTTGCACATACATCACTACCCTTGTTCAAGGTGCTATTTTTTTTGAGCCTCCGATGACATACATGTGACGTCTATCCACTACATATCATTCAGCTCCTTCGCTCCATTCGTTTGGAAATGTGCATAAATTGCTTGTTCGTTATGCTGCAAATAAGCAGCTTCGAATGTCAAAGTGTATTTGATGTTTTACATTATAATTTAGATAGAATAAGAACTTCTCAAGTGGCCGCACAAAATCTACAATAACACAATGATGCGTGGGTCAAAAGTGTTCATTAAATGAAAAATATGTCAAATACATAAATTGAAAAGTTGAAGCAACATGAAAAGGCACATGTTGTCATTCTTGATTGTTTGGTAATAGTGATAATGTCAGCTGAAAATGAAAACAGCAACCAAAAATAGAACAAAGAAAATAAAAACAACAAGAAAAAAAAAACATGTGTACAGGCAGCGACAACGTTGAAATGTGATTAAACAAGAAGAGCCACAACAAATTGTGAACATAAAACCGACACAAAATTCACACTAATCCACATACACGATGTGTGGATCGAAGAGAAAATGTGCACGTGAATTCAATACACAACATACTGAAAATATATTTAATCCATGTTCAAGGTCAAAGTGAAAGAAAAACAACATGAAAAAAAATCAAATTTTACATGGCAACGATTAAACCAGATCAATATCAATTTGTATGTACACGGTTTCTTTGTTGAAACGGTCATACACAATACATCTTTTCCACACAGGCCAATCAAATCACTGACCAAAATAAAAATGAACAAACAATTAATCGATTGACAAAGCAAAATCAATGCAAACAAATTGAATTTTATGATGACCGCTTTGAAGTGCAGTGACATTAAAACTATATACGAAGAAACAAATAATATATCAAATCGACGAAGTTATTGCATCACTGTTGAATTGTGTTAATAGTTCGAACAAAGCCCTTTTTGCATTTAAAATCATTCAAATCAACGTACCGTGAATTGACGAAATTGTGTGAAGTGTCACAAATTCGGAGGGCAAAAACAACACAAACCGCCAAAATTATTATGTTTTTTTTTTCATTTGGAATTTGTAATCTGTGCCTAACCAAATTCATGCCGATGCGTAGCTGTAGCAAATGTAGCTCGATATAGTCGAATTACTCAATTTCAAGACGATCACAAGTAACAAAGGCAAAAGTTTTAACCAATTAAAAAAAAAAATGAAAGAAATTAACTGCAAGATGTTCATTGTGCGGATTGATTTTGGGACAATGCAGACATGAATTTCGATAATTGTTCGTTGTATATGCATCAGATCGCACAAACTCAAAGTCATGTTTCGCAAT
>NW_022199077.1:0-19274 GCF_009176525.2 Contarinia nasturtii
GGTGCTTTCGATTGCTTGCGCGGTTTCTTCTTGTTGTTGCAACTTTTGTTCGTATGACGACATTTTACTTTTCCGCACACACCTAGTGTGTAAGGTAAAGTATTGGAATCGGTCGAAAAATTAACACCCATCAAAAATGTGTTTTCTGGGTGTTTTTGGGGCCAGGGAACACGAATCTAGAGTTTTTTCGATGTCCGAACGTATGTGCGTACCCTGTACCCTGTACCCTGTACCCTGTACCCTGTATCCTGTACCCTGTACGCAAAAATTTGTTAACACGATAACTTTCAAACAAGAAAAGTAATTCAAAATCTGACTTCACAGGATGATTGGGGGTGCCGAGAAATCGAAACCATTAGATTTTGAGCGAATTTGGTTGATAGAGTAAAGTGTAATGTCTGGTGTGATGCCCATTGGGCATCCATGGGAAAAATTCAATTTTTCTTCCAAAAGTGATATTTAATGTATTACTAAACACTCAAAAATATGTATTGGGGGTTTTTGGGTACGAGAAAACCGAATATGACGTTAGTTTTGCGATACAATAATATTTCGACACACTTTTCATACAAAAATTTGAAAAACATTGGATTTTTGTATGGAAGCCATGCCTGTATGATATCGTAATGAGCTGAAAATTTGCACAGGTTATTTTTTTCACTCTAAAATTAACCGGGGATTGCGTTGACATATTTATATGTAAACGTCACTGGCATCTAAACCGAAAACGCCATCTTTGGTTACACAGCAGTAGCTATTTCTGTGACAAAATTTTCACTTTAATTTAAAATAAAATAAAAGAATTTAATTTTAATCCCACATTTTTTGAAAAAAATCCTCATTTAAATCATTGAAACCATATTTAAAATCATTTGTTGATACGAAATTCATTTTATTATAAATTGACATCGATTTGAAGGAGCGAAATTGACAGTAAAGTACACTGTAGAGATTAAAGAAACAATACATACAGAATCATCACATGTACGCTTAAAGTGGTCATCACTGAAACGAAGCTGAGCATGCGCACATTTATTAGTATTTTCATACACAGCATGTTTCGTTCTTCTGTTATAAAGTGTGATGTTTTTCTGTATATATTGTTTCTATATGTTTACTCCATGAAATCGACGACAGTTAAAAAAATGAATTCAAAAAAATTGTTTCAAGTTTTGTTTTAATATTTTACCTGAGGATTTTTCAAATAGTCGGGATTAGACTTGAACCCTAGGGGCTTAATTCAAAATTTTCAACGACTGAATTCTATAATAATATCTAAATTAACTGAATTTTTCTGCAAACGATGAATTCCGGTGAATTCTACGGCGAGTTCATTCAAATATGTGAGATAGTGGTGAATAGTTTCTGCTGGCAATTACTGCAATATTTATATTTTGTGTAACAAAATTGTAAATGTTTTTTATATTTTTTTAATAAAAATTAATTTTATTTTCAATTTTGAGCGATTTTCTATCGAAAACAATCGGAAATATTGAAAAAATAATAAATTAAAAAATATTGCGGTTATCATAACCTCACTTTATTAAATTGACACATTTCATTCTATTCACACGAATTCACCGAACTCATCAATAACCACTCGATTCAAAAGTGTGAATTTACGTGAATTCCTGTGAATTTTTTTGCCGTATTAAGCCCCTAGCTTGAACCCTTTTTGAATTTATATTAAACTATTTAATTTGAACCAATCAATATTGGTTGGTTAAAAAATTCGCAACAGATGGGGAACAAGAGATGGCGTTGTCGTAGATTTGGGAACGGACAATAGTCATCATATTACCGGGTTTTCCAAAATAACAATCCAAGGGTTTGAAGAGATTTCAATGCATAATAGGTGTACCTCCCGAACAAAATTTTGGATTTTTTGCTCAAAAACGAAAATTTTGTATGGCAGGTACCACTCAATTTTATTGAAATTTCTTAAAACTTTCATAATGTTAGCTTTTTGTGAAAAAAATTGAAACGTACCTATTCTTGCTCAGTTTTTTAATCGGTTAATGTAAAAAAAAATCATGGATTTTAAAGGGACTTGCTTTTTAATTTCGGTTAAATCAGATGAACAATTTTCACTTACAAACTATGTGCCTAGCTTCTATTCGATCGATCTCACTAATTTAATAATTTGTGCGCTTAAATACCTTCGGTGGAGCTCTTTAAATCGCTGTTACTGTTTCTTCCAATGCGATGGTCCAGCGATACCGTTCCGTTTTGTTAGGTTATGGTCCGATGAATCACATGTTGCATCGACTTCGCGCCGATGATGGAAGAACTACGTCGGATTTGTTGTATCTTGCCTTTTATTTTCTACTTGGCGAAAATACACTGCAATCTCCCGCTAATTGACGTGTGCTCGCGGTCAATCGATTGCAAAATGAAAAACTACTTACACGGAAAACGACGGCGTGTAGTAAATTGTTTGGTTAAACAATCTCGCATCAAATCGAAACTTACTTGAGCGAATATATTGTGCATCAAACACGTCTGGTTTGAGCGACGATCCGACGAAGAAGAAGCATCGTTGTTCTTCTTCTCTCTGTTGACAGTTTCATTCCAGTCTACGTTGCTTGTGACGTTGGTCACAAGTGGCGTGGTGAAATTGGAAATTGGAATGCTTACATCTAAACTGACCTTAACTCTATTTGACATTCCAGTGTTTATTATTCGCGTATCGTTTTGCAAGCAATTACACCAGTTTTCATCCCACCGAATAAAATCCCATAACATCCCCCTTTCTTTAAAAAAAAATTTTCATAGAAAATTTTCTTCTTGCATTTAAATAATTCCTACTAACCTATCTCAGTTCTTTTGAACCTACTTAAACATCACGGACGCTAGCGAGATTTGTTTTCTCCGTTCCCATGTGTATTCTTTCTCATACATCTTTTAATTATTGTTGTTTTAGTATCACAACCAAAGTTCAAGATTCTTTAAGAAACAAATTCTTCCATAATATCATTCTGTTTCCATTTTTCTTTTTATACACGACTAGATATGGCTTTATTGATCGGGCTGCATTTTGAAAATTGGCAGTACTGCAGAATTTTGCCCAAATTATGTCATCCAAAGTTGCGATTGACAGCGGCAATATTTGTTTTCAATAGCAAAACAATGTTCATAAAAATTTTAACGGGCTTTCTCCATGTCTCATAGACAATTCATTCATAAAAATTTTGTTAGAAAACTATATCGTTGTTTGTTCATTTGGCAATTAAATTTGTTATTTATTTGATACAATCGTGAGTATTTATCGTTCGCAGTGAACGAAAGAAGTCATATCCGGGTTAATTTTGACATGTTTGGGGAAAATAAAGTCATAATAGGGGTTTCGTCTTTTATTTTTGGAGCTCTACGTATATTCACTCGAATAGAGGGACAATTAACATTTTATCTGTGAAACATTTGGCTTTGATACACATCTTCTTTACCCGTTTCGACATTGTTTAAATCTAAAGATTTTAAATAGAACTTAAAAACACAATTAACACTTCAAATTCACTTGATCAACTGACGATACGAATTCGGGTGGAGCTTTGTCGACGCTTGTTGTTGTTGGTCAAAACCATATGTTGTTTATTAAGAAATTGGGAACGCGTCGACATTGACTCAGCCATTGTTTGTGAAATCGACAGCTATTTACGGACTTTGTTGTTGGAATAAAACATCTGTTGTTTACTCCAACCAATTCGTATAGCTCGTTCGAACTCTTCGTATAGCTAAATATAATACAACTAAACATGATGGTCTTCTAAACAAATATAGTCCTTATGAGATTGTATTTTTAAGAAAAAATTTAATTCCAAACGAAATATTTGAAGGAAAATCAGAACCAATATATAACATTGATGATTACGTCAAAGAGTGCAAATTTAAAATGAAATTAATTTATGATGAAACCAAAATTTTGATAGAAAAAGCAAAAGAAACAAACAAGAAACATTTCGATAAAAAACGAAGCCTGATCATGCCCGTAACTAACAACACCTCTAATGCGTATTCCGAGTACTAATCGAAGTTTGCGACAATATGGCCGTCACAGTTTGGCAAAATCATAATGAATCGATTAAACTGCGTTAAACTGTAGAAAAAAATAGATTTTAATTTTTTACACTTTTGAAAATCTTTTGTTTTTTAATTTTGTGAGATTTTCTGTCCACAATATTCAAAAATATTAAATCAATAAAAATGAATTAGTTGACATAACCTCACTTTTGTGTCACAATGGTGATAAACCGATTAAATAATTATTAAAACAGTAGAAATAAAAATATTTTCATTTTTTACATTTTTAAAAATAAAAATTCTTTGTTTTTTTTTTGTAGTTTCCGGCAGTTTCGTGAGATTTACTGCACAATATTCAAAAATATTAAATTAATAAAAAATGAAGTGGTTGACATAACCTCACTTTCGTTTAAGTAATTATTTGATCGGTTCATCACGATTGTGACACAAAAGTGAGGTTATGTCAACCAATTCATTTTTATTAATTTAATATTTTTGAATATTGTGTACAGAAAATCTCAAAAAATTAAAAAAACAAAAGATTTTTTATTTTCAAAAATGTAAAAAATTAATATGTATTTCTGCTGTTTTAATTTAACATTTTAACGCAGTTTAATCGATTCATTATGATTTTGCAAAACTGTGACGGCCATATTGTCACAAACTTCGATTAGTACTCGGAATACGCATTAGAGGTGTTGTTAGTTACAAGGTTTATATAGGAAATCCTATACCATGATCGGGCTTCGATAAAAAATTAAATCCAATTGAATTAAAATTAGGAGATATGGTTAAAATTTTAAAAGAACCATATGAAAAATTTAAATTTATTTATGACGGTCCATTTGAAGTAAAACAAATAACTGGGAAAAATGTAAAAATTCAGTTAGAAAATGGAACATTATACGAAATACATATAGAGTCATAAAATATTAATAACTCATTTACATTTTTTTTAAATCAATAAGTATTTTAAAAGGAATTAAAACAAACAATTTTTTCCCAAAAGGAGAGAGAAAAATGAAAAAAAATAATCAAAATTAAAAAAAAAAAAATATATTTAAAATAACAAAAATGTTAACTAAATAATTATGAAAAAATTGTTCATTATAATTCATTCTAAGAGGGAAGGTGTAGTGCGAAACGCACCAATACATACAACACACTTTGTTATACTAGTAAGTAAGATATTAAAATAAAGAGAACACTTTAGTTTTTACTCATCATTCAAGCCATACACATCTCATTGCTCACCTAGGCTTGCTCTATGCAACAATCTTAATATAACAGTTGCTTAACTAATTTACAATATGAGCGAACGACGAGGGCAAATTGTGAGCAAAAAGTTTCGAAAAATTTCTCGGAATTTTCGAACCTTTTTTTTTTCACTGTCCAGGGTATTGTAGACAGTTCGGCCTTACTCTCGCTGTCTCCATACTTCCATACGTTCTTGCATTCTCTCATTCGTTCTTCCGCTTTCACTTCATTCCACATTCATTCTCCTCTAATTCTCTTCTCTCGTATTCAGATGCATACTACACTCATGCGTGTGTTATCAGCATCTGCATATGATTGGTCATTGCAATCTGTTATCAGCAATGGGCCTTTAGTTTTAACCGGAACCGAGGTTTCCTTAATAATAATATGTTAGAATTAAGTTAGTCGATGAATTGCTTTCAATAAAAGAGTTTAGAAAAATATAAAGAAATAACTTTTATTCCTTACTCGGACATCAGCATCTGAAAACCCGTGTAATTCAAACTGAGCTCCATCTTTATATTTGATCCATCGTTTCAAACGAAACTGCAACAAAATTAGTATTTCCCCTTTGTAACTCTCCCATTCTGCCGCCAGATTTGCAATCCACAATTTTTGCATTAATATTTTGCATAAAACTGCAAATGGTGCCAATAAACCCAATGGATCATACATTTTTGTTATTTCGGATAAAACGATTCTTTTCGTTACCGTTTTCACACCTTTAAATGGATTCATTTTAAAACCGAATTCATCCTTTAAGTTAAACCATCTTAAACCCAAAGTTGAAATTGAAGCTTCTCCATCTTTTTGTGCACCCTCTCGTTGATCCAATGGAATTGCGTTTACAAAGTCCATATTATTTGAGCTCCATTTTCTTAATGATAAACCAGAGCAAGAATTTGCGTAACATCTTTTTGCAAACGAATTGCTTGATCCAAAGATGCATTTCTACATCAGCAGTGAAAGCGATTTCATACAAACGAAACCTCAACAGTAATGGCGCCCAAAAGTGCATACTTTTAGGCTAAAATATATAAAGCTTTTTTTATTCCATACTTACAAAGCGACCATGGAAATAATAATACAACGAAAATATCGAATTACTACTTCTCATTAACTGAATCGGTCGCTACAGTTCATGACAACAAAATATCAACATTCATTCGTCAAGTGTATGGAAAAAAATAAAAAACGCTGAGTATTCGAAATTGTTGAAATGATACTTTATTATTTTTTTCAGAATCATTTATTTATTGGTCAATTTTCAAACTTTATTAGCATTTTCACCATCTTCACTTGAATCAGATATTTTTCTGATTCTATTGCGTTTGAGAGGATTAATAACACTGTCTTCGTCATTTTTTTTTCATCCGCTTTTACTTCGCCGTTCCCCTGTTCAATGGTCGTTTCACTTATGTCAGCTGATTGCTGACTTTGCTCAGTTTTTTTTTGCTTTTTTTGTATATTTACGTGGTACTGGGTTTGGAAGTTTTAAGGTTTTCCTCTTCTTGATTCATGTTTTGTTCTTTGTATCTTTCTGTGGCATGTTCCACCAATTCGGGAAAATTGACAAATATTTCGCATGCCAAGGAATTACATGCAGTTTCGTCTTCTACACCTGCATTGCCACGGTAATAAATATATGAAATGAACGTTTTCAATTCACCTTCAAGAGCTAACGCACGTGTTTTTTATATGATATAATTTAAACACGAATTGTTCCTTTTGCAGTAATTCTTGTACAGTAGTGAGGCTCAACACAGCAGATTTCATCGTAGTGCAATGGGTGATTTTAATGCATGGTGCGTTGCCATATGAAACGCTTATTACAATGAATAGCATTTATAGCATTTTTCATTTGATTCAGGATAATTACTACGCGTGTCGGCAGCCATAAATTGGCATTCCGAATTCTCTCGAATAGCCTTAAACAACGCTAACATTTCTTCCTCAATGCAAACCCTGGATCACCAATGAGTTTAGCACCAGGCATTACACCAATTGTAAGCCATTTCGTATTTGATTTATTTAAAAAAAAATCTGGATTCCTCTAACATACGATTTCGCGTGAGTGTTTCAAAAGAAACGGATATTCTTGTTAAAATATATAGAGTGCACCCACCTAGGGGTTTGCATGTATTTTTATTGGATAATATTTGCGTATTATCGTTGCGTATTGGCATATCGGTGAAATATCGGCAGATCGGTGAAATATCGGCATATCTGTAAAATATCGTTAATATTCGGGTATTTTTTGATACCTAATTGTTCTGGAAGTGGGTTTTGGTGGATCCTCTGGATCGACCAGACCATGGTTTGACAATGCCCTGACCCATCCTGAGGGTTCACTTCCAGACCTGGGAGCGGTTCTGAACGATCCTGAGGAACCACCAAAGCCCACTTCCAGAACAAAGACACTTCGCATATCGGCGAATATCGGTGGATTTTTGGCACAAAATAGTGAAATCGGTAAAGATTTGCATGATTTGTAAAAATTTGTATTATTTGTTATACTGTTGTTTATTCGTCGAATTCGTGAAACAAAATCTTACATGAAAACCCCTAGGCACTCACACATACAGTGAGACCAGACTTTTTGATAGACACATGAAAAAAGTTCTAAACCATACTTTTCTCAGAAGATCCCGAGTGGAAAAAAAGTGACTAAGTTACTATTGACTGTAAATGACTATAGTTAGCTATATTCATGAATTTTAAAATTTTGTATGGAAAACAATTGACTATAGTTACTCAGTCAGTCAGGCGATTATTTTGGGACGTTTTGACTATCGGGTGACTATGATTATTGTCAACTATAGTTAGCTGTTGCAGTTAACCATAGCTTGCTTTAATTGATTGAAGTTAACTAAATTTAACTAAGGTTGCTTGTTTTTACAGTCAATAGTCAGTCAGTTTGTCCCAAAATAGTCAGTCACTTTTTTTGTACACGGGATGGCACCGCACGTCGAAGTGAACGTTTCTTTTTATATTGAGCATAAACAAAAATCGTTCAATTACTTAATAAATTTTCTAAAGACAATTTTTTTACAAACAATATAAAAATATATAAAATTAAAAATATATTTAAATTAAAAATAATTACAAATTTTTTTTGGCCAACATTTATTCGTAATTTTTATGATTTTGGTGATATTTATATTACGATGCGCGAAGCTCATCGTTCGAAGTTGCGTGTGAAGCTCTTTTCGACATTTTAACATCTCCTATGTCGATTTTGACAGCAGTTTGTTTACATTTTTATGCGGTAACTTTGATTGCTTCAAACGAATAAAATTGAATTATTACTTAATTTTTGTGCACAATTGAAATAATCGTCAAGACAGCAATGGAATCGATTGGAGGTAAAAAAAATTATTTCAAATATTAATTTTATTCAAACTTATATATAAATAGTGTCGATTTTTTTTTTCTTTTTAGATTTGGTGAAATATTTCAAATGCAATGATGATATGTTGATTTGCCTACAAAAAATCCAACGAAAATCCACAAACCATTTATTTGGATTGTTTTAATGAACCAACGTGTGTCGCTGGAGCCCGTTTTCACAAGCAAACCGGCCTCGTCGAAAAATTTGGCACGCATTCGCATGATAGAATGGATGAAGGCAGCATTTTTAAGATCCAGTTCGAAACATTTTTGAAAAATCAAGCTCGCTCCAATGAATTCGCCAATGTAAGTGTGCTTAATTTGTACAAGAATGCTCTGGATGGTTCTTTAAACAGAATTTGGCTACCGACCGATCACAAAGCCACCTTTTTAACCAAGTTGCGGCGTATTCGCAAGTACGAAAAAGAGAAGATGAAATCGGGCAAAATTAGCACTCGGCCATCTCGTGCTCCTGCTTTGAATTCGGACGTTTCAACTTCTCCAATGTCACCGAACAGCATTACATCAGCTCAAGCTATCGCATCGATTCTACGTGAAATGCCAAATCAAGTCTCTCCGGTTATTTCGCAGCCGCCAACACCAATTATAATACCGCCATCTAAACGCAAATTATAAGAACAGTGAATAATTGAAACACGTCTGTTTTATTTAAGTGCTCATTAGTGAATGAATAGTTTATTTCATTTCAACATCCTCTCTTGATTTAAATTTTGATTCAAAAATTTTGATCACAAATAACAAAAATGATAACTACAATTGATTTCATTACAATTTCAAAATAAATTCAAGTTATTAGATACATGTCACTTTTTCTCACAAATTTGGAAACATGAACAAACATTTTTTTTTTTGATTCTAATTAAAATAAAAAAAGAATGATTGAACTTCATCGTTTATCCACATAGCTTCTAGCGTATATTTGGAGATGCGCCCGATGTCGTATTTGCAGTTTTTATTTGGTACGTTTTCTTGATGCGTCTCTTTAGGCTGTTGAACGCATATATAGCCAGCTTCAATATTTCCGCTATAACCAAAATATACGTGGCGAATAGCAGCTTTTGGTTGATCAACATCTGGTTATGAGTATCGGCCGCTTCCTGGATAATAATGTTATTATTTACTTGTCCATTCGTGTCGACTGTTTTCACTTCGATGTTTTCTTCGTCAGAACCAAACCAGCCCATTATGATGTTTGTTTAGACTTAAATTGCGAACGATGTTAACTGTATGAAGTTCAATTTCGTACTGTGTCCATGAATTTGTTTCTTACTTACTAATACAAAAATTGATAAGTTCACAATTTATGACAAAATTCAACCAAATGATTTTACAATTTTGTGCGCGTTACAATAATTCATATTCGGTTTCGATTAAATTCTAAAATTTTGCTTACGTCGATTCTATATAAAAATAAAAAAATAGAAGAAAACATAAAGAAAAATGATTAGTTGGTTTGTAAAATTGAATACGCTTCATAAAATAAAATATAAAATTTTTGATACGATTATTCAATCAAACCCATGTTTTCGCGACAAAATTTTGTTTTGCTGATATTCACCGCCTTTGTCAGCATATCTGCTGTCATATGTTCGGTTTGTACATAGTCCAATTTTATGGCACCATTCATCACTTCCTGTCTTAAATGATGAAATCTTATGTCTATATGCTTGCTTCTTGGCCTGAATGCCTCGATATTCCCCAAGTTTATTGCGCTTTGGTTGTCGCAATATACCGTAGTCGTTTTCATGTTTTTTTCATCAATTTCACGCAGTAATTGTTTTACCCATAAAATTTCTCTTACAGTCGATGAGAGGGCTATGTATTCGGATTCCGTAGATGATAGAGCAATAATAGATTGGCGCTGACTGCACCAACAATTGTACATGCTTTATGGCAAAGTGACATCTAACGAAAAATGTCATCTTCGAACGCCCGCAGGTTCCAAAGTTTTCACCAATACACACACAAGCACTCACAGAAGACGTCAATTGTAATATTTGCGAACTCTGGTGGTGATTTACTAAATTACCACCATTACAATGTGTGGCATGGTGATTTTTGTATGTATTGTATTTGCTTTGCTGAGCAATATTACTATCGCTCAACGCAGTGTTGGTGGTAATACTGTACAGCGCTGTCACAGCAAAGCAAATATATACAATACATACAAAAATCACCATGCCGCACATTGTAATGGTGGTAATTTAGTAAATTACTACCAGAGTTCACAAATATTACAACTGACGTCTTCTGTGAGCATGATTTCTACGATTCGAACGTTTGAGCGTTTGAATGTATAAACTCGCCTACTTCGTTATTTCATTATTTCGTTGTTTTGTCATTTGGTTAATTCGTTAATTTCATAATTGCGCAACCTGTTAAAATTTTGATTTAAAATTACGCTGAAAATGAATATTAATAAGAAGAAAACTTATTGCCAAATAGTATCATGTGAAAATAATAAGGGAACATTTGAAAAATTGTTTCGGTGACTATTTTTATAGCGAATAAATTTTGTGAGAATATAAAATAATTCAATGATAATTTTTAATGTTTTTGTAGAGCTTCAATTTATGATCCAGAAATGTACAATAAATGGATACAAGCAATTCAAGAGCATCAACATTTTGATCACAGCAAAGTAAATTATAACGTTTGCGTAAAACATTTTCAAACTGAGGATGTGAAAATCCATGGCAAAAAGAAAATTCTAAGAAAGGAGGCCGTGCCGTCACTTTTTGGAGCAGCCGTTGAAAAGAATTGCAGTGATGTAGCTAGTTCAACAAGTCCAACCACTCCAACCATTCCAGTTAACGAGAATATAGTGGAATTGGAAAAGAAAATGCTGCGCTTAACAATGGACCACGATGTTGAAGTTCAAAAACGATCACAAAAAATTAAATCTCTGCAGGAATCCCATAAACAGGACAAAGAAACAATTGCACAGTTAGAAAAAAAATTCGCTCAAGAAAAACGTCGGATTGAGAAATTAGAAAAAACCATCGATCAACAAAAGGGTCAGATTGCGGAATTAAAAGAAACCATCGCAAAACGTGTTCTGTACTTTTTTTAAGTTTCTACGGGATGACATTTGATGATGGAAAAAGAGTGATGATTTTTTGTCTCAAAATTTTCGCCAAATGCATTCTAAGTGGCATTTTCGGATCTTCTGCTGATTCATCCAAGAGCAAGTCATATGTTTCTGGGCTTTCCCCAAATAACAAAGTCACAACATTGGCTACAGCAAACAAACCGCACGATACTGCATCCTTTTGGAATATTCCATTAATCGTTCTGTATTTCTTCCCAGGATAAATTATTTTTAGCACTTCTTTTTGTCCTTTGGTCGGCGATTTGAAATAACTGTCATAAATGATGACACGATTTTTGGAATGATCATAAAAGACGGCTGCGTAGTGACTAGATGCGTAAATAATTTGAATGCAGCCTCATATCCTGATGGAATGACTTGTGCAAGTGATGTTAACTGCATATTAAGAGCCCGATATTCGTTATTGACAATATCAATGAAACTGTCAACCATATACGCGCAAAGATCTTTATTCATAGTCAGCATTTCTTTGATCATCTGTTCTAGGGTAGGTGCAGCGACTCTAATCATAGCAATGCTGCTCAATTCCGCATCGATTGGATGGATTGGAGTAGCGCCAAGGCTTTGGACGATTGGATTTGTTTCCTCCGTCGTTCCCTCTGGTAAATTAATAGGCCCTTCTGTCACCAAATCATTTGATTTCATTTCTTTTGGTGCTTTGTTGTTACCGTCGGTCGTTCGGCCGGTCGTTCGGTCATGAGTACATTCTGATAATACGTTGTTGATTCGTAGATGTTAATTTGATTTGATTTTAGATTATAATAACTGTCCACACATTCACATTTGGGTTCACATATTTCGACCAAAACACTTTAAAAAACAAATCGATTATTTGCTTTTTATAAAATCTATCAAATTGAACACTGTTTGCATTTTTAATAAAGAGTTTGGTAAACAGAGCATACTAATCATGACTTATGATTGCATAAAAATAATTCGAAATATTATATATTCCATTTTTATTACAACGAAAATAATCAACCATTCGGAAAGAGAACGAAATAGAACGAAATAGCGAAAAATGCGAAAAACCACACACACAAACATAAAAAACAGAGATATACAGAGATAATGTTTGAAATCGTTTTGTCGTCGGTCAAAAACTGAAAACGAAAAATAATACGCACAAGAAATTGTGAAAAATTTCTAGGACCAATTCGGCGCGTAAACGTAATAAAATTTTCGCTAATGTCACAATCTACCGTTTTTTTACCACAAATCAATTCATCTAAATGCAAAAACCAATAAAACACAGAATATTGATTTCAAATCACTTACGATTCATAATGGCGGCACTTGCACTCGCGTTGAGAAGTCACAGCTGAATAAAAAAATTATTCAACATCAACATTGATTTACTACTGCATCGAACGAGCGCACCAGTTTGTATCTCTTTCTTTATCACTATATTGAATTCAATCAACTGGCGATCATATTGGATGCAAATTTTGTTTGAATGTATTGCTTGTTGACAAGTGCCAATCATAAGTTGATGTATTAGTTCTTAACCAAAATTGTCGCATGCCAATCATAAGTTGATGTATTAGTTCTTAACCAAAATTGTCGCATGCCAAACGAACAATACATTCAAACAATATTGAACAATGTGGTCGCCGATTGATTGTTCGATATAGTGAGAAAGAAAGATGTACAAATTGTGATGTATACGGTTTTCACTTCTCAACGCGTGTGCAAGTGCCGCCATTACAAAGTAAGTGATTTGAAATCAATATCCTGAGTTTTTTGAGTTTTTACATTTAGATGATTTGTGGTAAAAGATGGAAAAAAATTTTCATAAAAAACATTGCTGAGAATTTCTTTTTGACGTACATTTTTGTGATATTTGTTTTATTTTCGCGCCAAATTTGTTTTAGAAATTTTTCGCAATTTTTCTTGTTAGAACGTGTGCCTAGGAAAATGAGTTTTTGATCAACGACAGTACGATTTCAAACATTATCTCTGTGTATTTCTATTTTTTATGTTTGTGTGTGAAATTTTTTTTTCCCTTTATCGTTCTATTGATTTTATATTATTTTCAAGTATTCGGAAAGAGATTAAATCAATGCAAACCATCGAATGGTTCGAATCTTCGGCAGCGCACGATGTGCTCCGAAGGCACAACGACAGCACAATGATTCGATGCGAGCTTGATTGATCTCTTTCCCGCCAAAATTTACATACTTGATTATTAGTCAATGTCTTCTCTTTATTAAAAAGGCAAATAGTGTTTAATTTGATAGATTTTATAAGAAACAAATGATCGATATGGTCGAAATATAACCAAAATGAGAATATGTGGACTGTTGTTATCATTGTTTCATATATCGCTATCAGTATCCGTAAGGTTGTTATCATCTAAAATGAAAATAAATTAACATCTTCGAATCAACAATTGTCAGAATATGCTCATATTTCCAAAGTTTTATATACGACCGAATGACCGACCGGCCGACCGATTGTGAATGGTATGATGTATTTTTTCGTAGGAAATGCGAGTAAAATCCAATTGAGAGATGTTGACCGATAGCAATTTTTGCGCTTGTCCTATATTTTTGTTGTTAATGACACGATTACACGAAGGTCCCTTTAATCAAAACACATTGTGTCACTCAAAATTGTGTACTTTTAATTTTTTGGGGATGGTGTAATATTTATATAAGGTGGAGTGTAAGACCGGTGGTCCGTCGATTGGTCGTATAAAAATGTGATAATATGAATGTTAAGTAATTATGATGTAATCTTTAATGAAAGTGATAATGAAGTAATCTATAATGAAAAATTTGTTTTTATATTATAAGTTTAACCGATAACAACATTGGCGATAAATGATGTGTTGCTTACAGAAAAATGGAGTATCGCTATATAACTGGGTTCCGTGAAGGATCTAAACTATTATACATTGAATCGCAAAAGTTCTTATATCGTTTAAAGTCCAAAAGAGGAGATGTGCAAGACTACATTTGTTATCAATCAATATTGGCGAAACCAAAGAAAAATCAAACCGAAAAGGATCAGTGCGATTGTGGTGCTCGAGTTCGAATTCATTCAGACGGATTATGCGAAAAGATACAAAATTCGAAACATACGCGTCATAACAATCATGATCAAATCGTACGAGGTATGGAGAAATCCGACAACATCAAACAAAGATGTAAATTGTTGAAAGAAAATTACACTGAAGATGCGCACAAAATCTCAACAAGGCACATTTTTCAACGAGAAATCGCTAAGTATGCACTTTTCATAAATCCTAATTTTTCATTGAGTCCGATCGACCGACCGACCGATATTGTTTGGAATTTTGAGTTTCTTATAAAGTAAATTCTTTCATTTGTTCCAAGGAATGGTTTTCGAAACACAAAGTTGATTTATGATCGGATGAAAAGAACTCTCGAACGCCACAAAAATAAAGAGCACCCGAAAAATCCAAAATCGATTGAAAACATTCGTCTCACCTTTCAAGACCATGAAGTATTCGATAACTATGGATACAATTTGGAAAGAGATGCCATATTCTATGCCGATACTGTCATAACAAAGGATTATGCGTTCACAATTTTCTGCTCGAAATATGTCATTGATTTCATCGAACAAAATATTGACCGAATTTCAGGCAATATTTGATGGATGGCACATTCGATTCATTACCTCAGGAATACTATCAATTCTTAATCATCTCTATAGAATATCAAAATGATGTAAGTTCTATTTCATTGTATGAAAGTCCGAACGTCCTCCATTTCATGAAAAAATGGTTATTGACTTTGATATGTATTCTCTAGATAGTCCAGACCAAATAAGCATAGGCGAAAACGATGAAACAAAGATTTTGGGATTATGTTGGCTAAAATCAACTGATGAATTTTCAATTGTTGTTAAAGAAATGAACAATCAGAAAAACATAACTAAGTGAAGCATATTAACCCTTCTGTCTACCTTTGAGTACCCCTGTACTCATTTCACTATTTAATAAGATATTTTTCATATTTAATGACATAATAATGATATGAAACTTCGTGACATCTTAAAACAATTAATTTTAGGTTTATTAAAAAAAAAATCGGAAAATTTCTTGCTTCAGAAGTGGTTTTTCCAAGGTCTTGGAAAATTCTTATCGTATAGCATACCTTTGGTGTACCCGGGTACTCACATACATTTTGTATGGAAATGAATGTAGTGGAATGACAAAATATAATAATAAAACTAAAAAATAAATTCTTTTTATTGAAATACACTCATCTGTGATTTGAGACAGTTGAAAATGTGTATTTATTTGACAAATTTATTGTTTGCATTGATTACAAAAATGTAGATTTGTTGAATGTTCATCACAAATTGGGTCATTACACACAGAACAGGCTTTTCTGGTCTGACGACGTCGCTTATTTGCTTTACAAGTAATGCAGTAGCCCTTTTTCCTTTTGCGACCGCCAACAGCTTGTGTTTCTTGTTGTGATGATCGGGGCAAATTGATTCGTGTTCCAAGAATACTCTCAATTCCAAGACGTGTGCCAAAATGGCCAATTGTTCGAGGACATTGTGATATCCAAATATGGAAGAAAATGGGGTACGATACGGTGATACTTGCATTTCCGGTGGAATGCATAATTTTCGTTTGTTCAGTTTTCCAACAAGAGACAATTTCCACTCCATTAGCATCTTGGCCAATGGTAAAGAAGTAAAGAAATTATCTGTGATAATGCAGCGACCAGTGCCGCGATATCTTTGAGCAAATTAAAATTATTGTTTTCATTTACTACACGATTTTTTACGTTGGAATTCATGTCTTTTTGCTTTGATACGTCCGCTCTCAATGAATGCAAATAAACAAATGACGCAGAAAAAAAAATTGCGACGCAATATTGTATTTCTATATATGCGTTCAAATGCGTTGTCTACTATTTTTGTCTTTAGTTCGTTCTGAGCTCATACGCACAAAACGTATGTGTAAAAATCATATATTTTCACATATAATAACCGGTTTTTCATACAAAATATATGTGAGTACCCGGGTACACCAATGGTTGCAAGTGCGATAAACAAATATAGGTAGACAGAAGGGTTAAGCGAAATTGCAAGATTCTTTGATCCTAATGGTTTTATTGCTCCGATAGTTGTCAAGTCCAAAATGATAATGCAAGACATATGGCATTTGAAAGAGGTTGATTGGGACAACAAAGTACCGGAAAGCATAGAAAAAGAATGGTTGGAACTATACGCAAATCTCCCACTGCTAACAGAATTCAAGATAAAGCGTTGGTTGAAAACAAATAGAAAAAATGAAACACAAATACATGGATTTTGTGATGCGAGTGGAAAAGCGTATGGCACTGGAGTTTATATCAGAGTGGTAGATGAAAATGATGAAATTTCATGCGTTTTGTTGTCTGCCAAATCACGCGTAGCGCCACTAAATACGGTAAGCATTCCGAGATTAGAACTTTTAGCGGCAGTAATGCTAAGCGAGCAAATTGAAGCAATTGTTGAAGCATGTGAATTTCAAGAGAAAGATATCACGTTATGGTCAGACTCAACTGTAGTGTTGAGTTGGATAAAAAAGGAACCACATGAGTTGAAAGCGTTTGTTGGAAATCGGATAGCAACGATTCAAGAAAAAACCAAGCTAATGAAATGGAAACATATACGCACAAACGACAACCCAGCTGATTTAGTAAGAAGAGGCATGAAAATGCAAGATTTTTTGAAAAGCAAAGAGTGGTTAGAAGGCCCATCGTGGCTAAAGCAAAAAGAAGCGTTATGGCCAGAGTCAAAAATGATCGTTACTTCCGAAGCAAAAGAGGAAGTAATGAAAGAGTGTAAAAAGCAATGCGATGCACAAACATTTTTCATGACTTCCGGAAAAGACCACCTGATGTTGTATAATAAATTTCAAAGTTGGGACACGTTGATTAACGTAACAGCATACGTGCTAAGACTATGCCACGGTATAATGATGCGTAATATTCGAAAAGGCAATGCAGGCATGGAAAAGCGTTTCTTAACTTCTGATGAAAGAAATAAAGCGGTTGAGTTCAGGGTAAAATTCGAGCAGAGCAAAACATTCAGAAAAGAAATCGAATGCATAAAAAATGAGAATAGATTGCGAATCAAAAGCGACATTAATTCACTGCGTCCAATTTTAGATGAGAAAGAAATATTGCGAGTAGGTGGCAGAATCGACAAAGCAAATATGGCATATGAAAGAAAGCATCAATACATTATACCGCACAAGTCAAGACTTTCATATCTTCTTCTCAAGCATGCACATGAAGCAACAATGCATGGAGGCGCGCAATTAATGATACACTTCTTGCGAAAAAAATTTTGGATACCAAAATTAAGAGCTGAAGCGAAACAGTACATTAATACATGCGTACAATGCATTAAACAAGCCCAAAAAACTGCTGATCAAATAATTGGCCAATTGCCGAGAGTGAGATTACGCCCAGCGCCAGCGTTTCAGAACGTCGGTGTTGACATGGCAGGCCCATATAGAATTAAAGCGATAAGCAAACTAAACACCAATACACGTGGACGTAATCTGCCCGATACAAAAGGCTGGATCACAGTGTTCGTATGTTTAGTCACAAGGGCTGTGCATCTCGAAGTGGCTAATGGAATGTCATCAGATGATTTTTTAGATGCGTATCAAAGATTTACGAGCAGAAGAGGCAATCCCGAAATAGTTTACAGTGACAATGGGACCAATTTCATAGGCGCAAATAGAGAAATTCAAAAAGCGTATGAGATATGGAAGACCGAACAAATTCAGCATTATGTTCATGCCAAAGGCACTGAATGGAACTTCATAACGCCGTCAGCTCCAAATGAAGGTGGTATTTGGGAAGCGGCTGTAAAATCAATGAAGCACCATCTAAAGCGAGTAATGGGTACGCAAAGTTACTCTTTTCAAGGCATGAGCACTCTCACATCAAGCGTTGAAGCATGTCTGAATTCGAGGCCACTGTGCTCTCTCTCAGATGACCATGAAGACATGGAAGCATTAACGCCAGCGCATTTCCTTATAGGAAGATCTCTGAAGCTCCCAATGCATGAAAAGGCTGACAAGCCACCATATAATATTAAGCGTTTATTTCTCCAAAAGCAGTTTCAAATTCAAGCGTTCTGGAAACAATGGTCCAATGATTATTTGCAAGCACTCTCTCAATTACCAAAATGGAGAGAGGAGCAAGACAATTTAAGAGTTGGCCAGTTAGTTGTTATTAAAACTGACAATGTCCCGCCAACATATTGGGCTATGGGGAGAATTAAGCAGACGCACGCAGGCAGTGACGGTAAAATAAGATCGGTCACAATAAAAACACAAATAGGCCAGTTAGAGAGATCTGTAAGAAAAATATGCGTATTACCAAGCGATGTTGAACTTTCTTATTGGAGTTAAAAATCAGGCTTTTTAACGGGGGGAGTGTTAGAAGCGTACATACATAGGCATACGCGAGAGAATACAAGCACA
>NW_022199077.1:19284-19627 GCF_009176525.2 Contarinia nasturtii
GAAATAACATTGCATTATTTATTATATTAGTTCCCTGACTCCGAACACCGGATGCTGCTTGAAGTCACTGATTGTAATTTTCATTTTTCAACACATTTGATGTGTTTGCTCACTCGCTTCGCTCGTTCGCATTATAATTTTGAACCCTAATTTCGCGTAAAACTTGTATCATTCTGCCTACGGGTCTCTCCACTCGGGAAACTATTGCAAGTGAACAGAACGAGAGACGGAACGGTCACGAATGTATCATGGAGGCATAATGTATTTCCGATTGGTTTGTTCTCGTGGCGGTTTGCTCTGCAAATGGTCTTTTAGGTCCCTTGGAATACTATTGCAAGTGAAC
>NW_022199078.1:0-6829 GCF_009176525.2 Contarinia nasturtii
AAATCTCCGTGAATAATTTTGAAAATAAAAGACACTTGCGCCATCTTGCGTCTCTCCTCAAGAGTAATCATTTGCAGAAATAGTAGTCTATGTTCGTATTTTGGCAGTCTAAAATCATTCCAGGCCATTCTTCTCAGTGCATACAATAAAAATTGCTTTTGTATTGACTCTATTTTTTTACACATATTGTCGTAGTGTGGATTCCATATTTCAGATCCATACTCAATAATCGGTAATATAAATGTAAAGTAAAGGCGTTTTAAAGTCCATGGGTCGACAAAATCCCTGCTGTTGAATTTTAACCAAGCCAATCTTGATTTTGCCTTAGCAGCAACATGCTCGATGTGTGATTTGAAATTCATCTTCACATCAAGCAATACTCCCAAGTCCTTCAATACTTCAATTCTTTCAATTTGCACGCCATCTACGTTGTAATTATATTCATATTTCAGTAATCCTCGATGATATGATATCAGTTTTGTTTTGTTAACATTTAACTTTAATAAATTGCGTCCATAGTAATCTGCTACACGATCCAAATCCCTTTGAAGATGAATACAGTCATCTTCTGATGTTATACATTTTGAAATTTTGGTATCATCAGCGAACGAAAAGATGCATGAATCGGTCACGATGAAAGGTAGATCAATTACAAACATGATGAACAAAGTTGCGCCAATGGGATAACCTTGACCAGTACCAGAAGTTACTTCTATTGGGTCTGATTTGGTATCTGATATCTTGACTATTTGTCTGCGTCCAGACAAATACGATTCGATCCATTTTAACAGCTGTGTATTCAATCCCATGATGTTTAGCTTTTGAATTAGTAATTTTATATTCACAGAATCAAAAGCCTTTGCGATGTCCAAATATATGGTGTCTGTTTGATGTCCCTTTCCCATGTTGATTATCGTATTCGATGTAAATTCTGCCAAGTTCGTTATCGTTGACCTATTTTTGATGAACCCATGCTGACTTTCGTGTACTATGTTCTTTAGATATTGATTGAGATGGTTCGTGACGATCGAATCTAGAATTTTTGACACTATACACTGAAGAGCGACACCACGGTAATTTTGAACGTTGTTTCTGTCACCGTTTTTGTAAACCGGTCTAACAAAAGACGTTCTCCAAATCTGTGGTACAGTGCATGTTTCAAGAGATTCTCTTAATAATGTTGTGATTGGCCCCTGCAATGAAACCAAACAATGCTTGATAAATTTATTTGGTATTTCATCAGGACCACTGACTAGATCATCCGGAAGCATGTCAATTTGTTGTCCAACAAGCTCCTCAGTTATTTCAATCGGTGATATTTCTGCACAAATGTCGCGAATATTTTCAATCTCCGAGTTGTCATATCGTGGATCTCCCATCAAAGAGTTGTAGGCTGAGGCAAAGTGCTTTGCAAAGAAACCAGCGATTGTAGACTGGTCATCTGCCCTCATATCCATATAAGACATCTCATGCGGCAGATCATCACTTTTCCCTTTTATGTTATTCACATGTCTGAAAAACTTCTTTGGATCATCGTCTATCAGATTCTCCATCTCAATTCTGTAATCCTTGAGTGCTGACCGTGCACTGTGTTTATATTCTCTTCTTAATTGTTTAAAATTTTCTACTGATTCAATTGTGTTGACCTTATTTTTAATCCGATGAGCTTTGCTGACTTTGTTTTTCAACTCGATTAGTGGCCTATTAAACCATATCGGTTGCTTCCTGGTGATTTTTGTTTTTAACTGGACATGAGTTTCGATTGTTGACTTTACAATTGTATAGAAATTGTCTAGTTTTAATTCTAATGAATTTTCATCGAATTCTTTATTCCAGTCAACATCAATGAGTGACTCATTTATTAGTTTATAGTCAGCATTTATGTAGTCTCTATATGTTTGCTTGATTTCAACAGTTTTGATGACGGGTTCATTATATCGAATATTGATTGCATTGTGGTGCTTCTCAAAATTTAACAAATGATAATCACTCATGTAACACTGGAACAGCTCAACATCATTTGTCCAGATCAAGTCGAGCATACGACCATTTTGGTTGTAGCACTTGTTTATCTGGAGGAGACCAAGATCATAGCAAGTATCCAGCACTATCTTCTCTTTTTCACTGGCTGCATTGATCGCTATTGCTATGTCAGGGTCCTCATCTTCGTCAACAAACCAAACCAATTTGGGTAGATTGAAATCGCCGGAAACTACTAAAACATCATTTATACTCAACTTCGATGCGATTTCTCTCAAGGCATTCATGTTGTTTTCGTATACCTTGAGTGTTGAATCTGGTCGAATGTATAATTCTACCAAATAGATGTTCCTTTTGTGGCCAACTACCTTCACCCAAATCTGTTCCGCACCGAACAGGTCACCCGTCCCAATGCAAACCGACTTTAGCTTGTTGTTAACAGCGATCAAAACTCCTCCTCCATTCTCCTTGCGATGAACTTGGTCTTTCTCGGTGTTTGGTGACCGATCACAACGATACACTTCGTAGACCTGCGGAAACAAGTCTGTTGAATTGATGGCGCTATTCAGATGAGTCTCCCGCAGCATGTAAATTGGTGAATGTTGTACAAGAACTTCCGCCACAAACTCAGGTATTTTTGTTTTCAATCCATTTACATTTTGCGAATGGATAGTCAGCTGTCTTGAATATCTTTCATCGTTTAAATTGTGTGAAGTACTCATTTCTGAATTACCTCTCTTGATTACCATCGATGAAAAATTTACAGCCGAGTCTGTTGTGGCATCTAATACTGGTTTCTGGTTTGCCAGCGCTGAGCCGGCGGCCGAAGACCCCTCCGAACACATTGAAAATCCGCAAAACTTTTCTCGAATTCAATAAAACACGAGCGGCAATCACAATCATCAAAATGCGGTCTATCTCTCAGCGAAACATCCTTAAAATGGCGTTGGTTATTGAAACCACCATTCCAATGGCCTCGTCGACGCTCAGTTACCCAATTCTTGCTTTGAAATGAACGTCTGAATGGATAACTGTGTGTTTGTGCATGATCATTTCTTGATTCTAGACGATTATGCTGCTGATTTTGTAGATTTTGTTGCTGCTGCTGGTGCTGTGTTTTTGTGTCTTGTTGTTGTTTTTGCTGGTTTTGCTCTTTTTTTTCATGTTGTTGTTTCTCGTGTTTCTTTTGTTCTTGTTTTTGTTGCTTTTTCTTCTTCTTTCGTTCATTTGTCCGCTTGTTTCTTTCTTTCTTTTTCATTTTTTCTTCATCATCTTCTTTCTTTTCATCTGTATTTGAACTGTTCTCGTTTTGTTTTGTGTTTGTTTCGTTGTCTTTTGTGTTTCTTGTCGCTGCTGATGTACTTGCGCCAACGTTAATGCCACTGTTGATCTGATCATCGACATTGTATTTTGTTTCTTTGTTTTGTTTTTGATTAATTTCAGTCAACAGCACTTCTTTAAGTTCATTGATTTTTGTTATAATCATTTTTTCAACAGTGTCATAATTTATTGGTTCCATTACATCATGAAAATCATCCTCGTTTTCATTGTTTTTAAACTTTTGTTTGCATTTTTCACATGACAACCCGAATGGTGATTTTCCGTCAAAAAAGTCATTTAATTTGGCTTGTGCACTTTCAATGTCAATTGTTTCATACATTTTCCATTGGTTTTCAGTATTTCTGTGCATAATTCCCAGAAAACCCATAAAATCTTTAATTTTTTCGGTTTTGTTTCGTATGCACTCAATGAAAATTTTCTGCTCACATATCGCGCACAAAACAAACAAACCCTTGTAATACACACCGGTGCACATGTTGTCAACACAAGAATGAATTGTCATTTTTTTTATATTAAATAACAACAACAACACGAACTGAAATTTTTCAATACTATTTACTGTTTTTATTTTCCAGTTTTTTGATAAAACTTCACTGTTTCCTGCTGTGTTTTTTCTTGTTCTTCAATTTAATATCAGTTGTATTACTATTTTATTTGTTTTTTTATTTTTAAAATCGATTTCAATTAATTTTATTTTGCGCGACAAAAAAAAAGTGCAACCTGTCAAATGAACTCAATATAATCAAATATGTTTTTCAAATATAGATTGAGATGGTTTGTGACGATCGAATCGAGAATTTTTGACAAAATACACTGTAAAGCAACACCTCGGTAATTTTGAACGTTGTTTCTATCGCCGTTTTTGTAGACTGGTCTGACAAATGACGTTCTCCATATCTGCGGGACAGAGGCAGTTTCAAGTGATTCTTTTAACAGTGTTGAGATTGGCCCCTGCAATGAAACCAAACAATGCTTGATAAATTTGTTTGGAATTTCATCAGGACCACAGACAAGATCATGTGGCAGCATGCTTATATGTTGACCTACAAGCTCCTCGGTTATTTCGATCATTGATATTTCAGCACAAATATCACGTATTTTTTCTATTTCCGAGCTGTCATATCGCAGATCACCTTCTAAAGAGCTGTAAGCGTTGCCAAAGTGTTTTGCAAAAACACTAGCAATTGTTAATTGATCGCTTGCTTTTTCATTTTAATAAGTCATCTCATGTGGTAGATCTTCACATTTCCCTTTTTTGAAATTTACGTGCTTGAAAAATTTCTTTGGGTCATCATCTATCTGTTTCTCCATCTCTATTCTGTAATCTCTGAAAGCTGAGCGTGCACAACGTTTATATTTCCTTCTTATTTCTTTGTAATGTTCAATTGATTCAACTGTGTTGAGCCTTTTTTTATTTTGATGTTCTTTGCTGACCATGTTTTTCAACTCAACCAATGACTTGGTAAACCACATCGGTTGTTTCCTGTTGATTTTTGTCTTTAACTGTACATGTGTTTCAATTGTTGACTTAATAATTGTATAAAAATTATCTAGTTTCAATTGTAATGAACTTGTATCAAAAACACTATGCCAATCTATATCAAGAAGCGACTCATTTATTCGCTTATAGTCTGCATTTATAAAGTCGCGATATGTTTGTTTTGTTTCAATGGTTTTGACGACCGGCTCATTATATCTGATTTCAATTGCATTGTGGTGCTTTTCAAAATTCAATAAATGATAGTCACTTATTGTGCATTGAAACAACTCAACATCATTTGTCCAGATCATATCAAGCATACGACCATTTTGGTTGTAATTCTTGTTAATCTGGTGAAGTCCCAGTTCATAGCAAGTATCCAGCACTATCTTCTCTTTTTCACTGGCTGCATTGATAGCAATTGCAATGTCTGGGTCCTCATTCTCGTCAACAAACCAAATCAATTTGGGCAGATTGAAGTCACCAGATACTATTAAAACATCTTTTTCACTCAACTTTGAAGCTAGTTCTTTCAAAGCATACATGTTGTTTTCATATACTTTGAGAGTTGAGTCTGGTCTGATGTACAATTCAACCAAAAAGATGTTCCTTCTCATGCTGGTAACCTTTACCCAAATTTGTTCTGCTCCGAAATGGTCACCCGTTCCGATGCAAACTGACTTTAGTTTGTTGTTGACAGCTATCAATACTCCGCCGCCTCTCTCCTTTGGATGTAGTTGGTCTCTCTCTGTATTCGTTGAACGGTCACATCGATGAACACTGTACATTGGTGGAAAAATATCGTTTGTATTGATAGCGTTGTCCAAATGTGTTTCGCAAAGCATATAAATTGTTGACAGTTGAACAATTGATGATTGTTTGGCCATTACATCAGCAATAAATTCGGGAATTTTCGAACGTAGGCCATTCACATTTTGTGAATGGATGGTGAGCTGCATAGTCAATTTTTCTGGGTGACCACTCGCCTTAGTTGTCAAAGAAAAATTGGCAGCATCTTTTGAATCGATGTTTAATTGAAGTGCCTGGTCTGCCAACGATGTGCCGGCGGACGAACACCTCTCCGAAATCTTTGAAAATTTGCATATCGTCGCTCATAGTCATCAAAGCAACTACGGCAGTCACAATTTGCATAATGTGATTTATTGATTGGTCGATTTTCTGCAAAATTCTGCATGGAATTGTAGTTATTTCTCTGACGGTCAATGTTCTGGTGTCTTACTGTGACCCTGTTTCTTTGTTGGAACGATCGACTTGCCTCAAAATTTTCAGATGGTGCCATTGATTGATGTTGGTTTTGCTGAATGTTGTGACGTGTATGTGTTTTCGGCTGGTTTTGATGATGAAATAGTTGTTTTTGACGTGTGGCATCATTTGTGGGAGCGGTTGGTGGATGATTATCGTGTTTATTTTGACTATTCGATGTGTTTGGGTCTGTTTGTGGCTGACGAGATGATGATGGAACCGGATTGACGTTGATATTAATTTTGTTTTGCTCTTTGTTTGCTTTCTTCTTCTTCTTATTTCGACGCGATCGTTGGTTTCTAAGTCTTTTCTTTTCTTTTTCACGTTCATCATTCGTTCTTACCTGAACACTTGCACCAATAGTTGTTGAATTATCGATCGTTGTGTTGACTGAGATGATGTCGTTTGATTCTTTTACAAAAAGAGACATTTCTATTTCATTTTTGAAAATATTGTTGATTGAGCCGATCACTTTGTCACCAACTTTTTTGATCATTTTTTCGACTTCATTTTTGTTAAATAAATGCTCAGTTGCATCATGATAATTGCCATCGTCAGTATTTGCATCATCTTTTTTCGTTTTGACTTTGAACAAATGCATGCATTTTGAACAACACACTGGTAACGGCGATATTCCATTGAAAATGTCATTGAACTCATCTTCTTTGTATACGTCGCTTGTAAATGTGAAATTGTTGCTATTTGGCATTATTGTACGTTTAATTAATCCAAATTGCATCAATAGTCTTTCCATTTGTTTATTTG
>NW_022199079.1:0-5278 GCF_009176525.2 Contarinia nasturtii
AGCAGTATCCATTTCACGTGGTCAGTGTTTAGCTCAAGGTTTCGCTTTTGCATTTTCATCTGCTTTATTATCAATCATGACCTTTTGCACTTCTTCATTGCCTGAAAAGTGAAAACAAATTCAAAATTGGAAATTCTCAATGTTTATTTTGAAATCTTTGGAATTGAAACATTCTAATCAAATTAAAGAAAAAGTCCTAATTTTTTAAATTTTAACATCAATTTCATCCTTTATGGGATAGATATATGATCGTTTTGCATCGGTTACGTTTAGTGGCGATATAATACTGCAAAATTCACGAAAAATGCAGCACCTTATTCTAATGTATACACGCTCGATGTGTGCGGAAAAGTTATAAACAAATAAACTATTAAAATAAAAATTTCGAAATGAAAGTAGAAAAATAAGCAAAAAAAAAATTGAAATAAAATTCCACAGTCACAATATTTTTTTTTCTCTTATAGCATCGATTTTTCGCTGACTTGTATCATTTGGGCAAGGAAATATCGCAGCCAGCCTCAATCAACAAGCAGAATTCAATGAGTCCAATGTTACGGCACAATATGTTGCAGGTACTAAAGGCAACACGACCACTTAGTTTGAGCTAATTTTTCTTTGGAAAAGCAGCAAGTAATTTGTATGATTCGATCGAAAATAAGAAGAAAGTTGGAGAAAAAAGTGCACAGAAAAAATCCGAATTTCCAGAATAATAATATCAAATTAAATCAAAGACAAATTTATTGCCTTTGGTCATAAAATAGATTCAATTGACAAAAATCATTGAAAAAAATACTGCAAAAAATAGCCTGAAAAATCAAATATATTACCTTAATGCATGCCAGTCAATTCACCAAAGTAAAAGCGCTAAAAAATGTATTTGATTCAATAAAAAGAATGTGTATTCATTTTCAATGTCCCTAAAAAAATTATTTTATTTCGATCCCTATATTCTAAGCGCGAATTTCATACATCGCTTTTACAATGTCCTACAAAAAGTACTTCGGTATTAAGTGATTAAAATCTATTGATAACACAGTGACATATCTAACATATCTAGATTTATTTCTAGTCTTGCAAATAATTCCTAAAAGTGTCCGCTTAATATTACTTTTTCTCTAAAATATTGGCCAATTGCCGTCTTGCGGTGGCGAGTTCAATTTTCAGTTCAAGGTTTTCTCGTTCAAGAAAAGCTGCTCGAATGGCAATTTCGTCTTCCTTAATGCGTCGTCGGTCGCGTGATTTTTTTGCGGCTGCATTATTTTTTCTACGTCGTTCATAATAGGCATTGTCTTTCGCCGCTTCGTTTTTGTTGTTGACCGACTCATCTGATTGGCTACTGACTTGTGCAAATAGATCGACAGCCTTTTGTTGTTGTTGCTGCTGCATTTGTTCTGGCTGCGGTTGTTGCTGTTGTTGTATTTGGAATTCGTTCGATGTTCGTTCAATTTTTATTGAATTGCGTCGCATTTTTGGATTTGTTATTGTGGGCCGTCCACCGTTGGCTGCATGAATTTGATCGAGCATTTGTTGACGAAATATATTGAATCGTTCGGTGGACACACGATCTGTCAACGGATCGGTTGATGGAAGTGTTGTGGTGATACTCAACGGATCCCGTGGATAGGCCTTGAATGGACGTGCCAATTTTCCATCACGACCCATCACCATTGGAAATGATTGTATGTCACATTGACCACTCGTTGAAACTGTTGCCGGAATGCTTTGTAATTTTTGCTGTATGGCAACCGCATGCAAAATATATGGATTAATTTCATCGGCACCGCCATTTATCGATTGTTCATGCATATAACGGTGATGCATCGATTCCGGTGGAGAGGGTGAACGCTCTGTTTTGTATGCAAATCGTGATGAATCGTCAGAGTTTGATGAATATGTGCGCTGCAAATATTGACTCGAATGATAGTGACTTGGTGGCGTATCAGAACGGTTGTGTGTAATTACGGAGGCACTAAAATTACTTGATGACTTCATCAATGAGCTGGGCGATTCGTTCATTTGACTCGGTGAACTTTCACCAAAACCGGATGAGTATGGCGACGGAGTTTTGCGCGTTTCTACCGAATCACAATGACGTGATAAATCAATCGGTAAAATTTCGGAGTAGGCGTCGCCAAATTGATTTGTATTGTTTTTTTCAGACAATTCTAGAATAAAAAATAGTACAATTTTAGTAAAAGCAACAAAAACATCATACATGGTTTGAGGTGAGAGGGGCGATCGCAGAGACTAATTGAGAAAACATTTTTTTTTTTTTTGAAAATTCTCTTCAAACAGAAAATAGACATTTCTTATGTCAAGGGATGAGCAAACAAAATTTTATAATTCAAAAGCAGTCAAAATTGATGTGTCCGTGAATACAGTGGAAATGAGTTTGTGGAAAGAGTGGAAAGAGTTGGAAATTGGCATTGTCAATGATGCCAAACTATGTGACTTGATTGAATTTGTTCACAACAAAAAAACTTATGTAAAACTGTAAATCGCACGAAACGTCATTTTGTGTCAAAGGAAGTGAAAAAACCAATTTTTCAACTAAATCCGCCTATATCCGGCGAAAAATGTACGCTAAAACATTTTCGAAAATATACACAAAACTCAATATTTGAAAAAAAAAACCAACACCACTCTATTCCCTATCTTTCTCAATTACAATTAACACTTCTCTCGCAAAAAAAACCTTCATCACAAAATAAATTATCAAAAAAAAAAACTTACCATGTTTAATATTTTTCATGAGAATCCCTTGGTTCATCATTGCGATTGCGTCCATGGCGTTCATTGGTACGAATATATTTTCAAACAAAAATTACACAAAAAAAATCTTTTTTATTTTAAATTTGGTAAAAACACGTTAAAATTGTTGGCGATGTATTAAAAATGTGCGGTTAAATTGTGTGTCAATTAGATTACGCATGTACGTCACTGTGTATCGTTCGTGTGTTATCTACAAACTGACTGAAAGTACTATATTGTTTGCACTCTTATACCCGCTTACACCTCTTTCGTCTCTCGACCGAGTGACGATTGAAAAGACACCAATCGCATTAGGCACCAATGAAGGAGCAACAGTGACAGAAGATAGAGAAGCACACACAAACACACAAGTGTTTTAGTAGTATTCTGTCTTGGTTTGCCATTTCTTTGGTGCTTTTGTATACAGCAAGGGATTAGAGCAGACACAGAGAGAAAATGCAGTATTGTCCATTTTATGCACACACACACACACATCAGAGCAAAAAGCACAAAGAGAAAGAGAGAGACAGTTCAACAAATGCGGATATTTCAAAATGACAAAAACTCTATATTATTTTTCCACATCGAAACAATAGCATGCACGTCTATTGTTCATGCATAAGCCGTTCATGAGCATAATTACAAGTTTTGTAGATCCCGTCTTATTGCTCATTCTAGTCGATTTTCTATCTCTTCTCTGTCGTTCTTCTCGTTTTAACTCACACTCCATTTCCGAACAACACACACTTTCGTCTTCGTTCTGAACGATTTTTGCGTTCGACATTCAAATCAATGCAATTGGCCCATATATCGTCGGTTGCTGTTAAACTAGTCCGAACTTTGTTTTTTTTCTTTTATTTTTGCTGGACATATGCGCACCACTATTGACAACATTCACACCAGACTCAATGATGAAAAAAATGTCGCATTTTTCCCGTATCGTACGGATTCATGTGTTTTTGCGTGCATATTTTGCTATTACAAAGCATATGTTTGTTTTGGAGTTGAACCACATTGCATACTAAGAAAGAGAGAAAGATTTCAATGAGTTTTTGGCATCATTTTTTTTCGAGCACAATTTGACATCATTATTTTAGCATCAAGACATGACTTGAATTCCGTGAAAATTAAATGAAATATGTCTTGGTGCCACAGAACCATGTTGGTAAATATTTATTTGTCTCTTCCAAAAAAAATGAAAAATTAGAAAATTGCATCGTTGTCATGATCGCCCAAATTCGTAATTAAGGCTTCCAAAAAAAGGTTTCATAAGCTAAAACAGATTGGATTATTTTCATATATATTTTATGATCATGTGTACTTTAGCTTGTTGCAATACAAGCCTTGCAATTAGAGTGAAAAAATGTGCCTATTCTAATGAATATTTTATGACACATTCGACGAACTACTTTCTTTAAAAAAAATTGTATTCAAATGATGCATCAGAACGATCTGAAAACCCGGCCGAACAAAAGATGCTTTATTGTCAGACAAAAATCAGGTACCGAAAAAGAAGTTCATTTTCATAATTTTGGGTATAACTTTGTGACCGGATTAGCATCGATTATTCAATACCCGAAGAAAACACACACCAAAAAGTCGACACAGACACACCATCAAAAACGATTAGCAACGGTATTAGTCGTGAATTATGTTATGTTTATGTTATTATTCAATCGAATACATCACACCCATGTATTTCAATCGAAAAGTCAACGATCCAGTTTATTCAGTGTCATATGTCGATTGTGATTTAATGCATTATGGGTACAATGCACGCAACACATTGAATGCAAACAAAAACCATATTGAACCCTTATGTAATCGCTCACTCGAACACCTTTTTTTTTTATTGTTATGGATAATTTGTCGATAGTCAGTGTGTAGCAAATACTGTTTACCAAATTGATATATCAATTTCGAGAGAGTGCACTTGTTTGGTGTAACAGTGTGCCTTTTAATTGTTTTTATTATTATGAAATGAGAGCCCACACAAAAAAAGGTGCTATATTCCAACTTGGTAGCATTGAATCCAATGACATTGTCGGTTCCGGAAAAAAGTCGCCCGGGTCAAGCCATCGTTACCGAATGATCGGACGTGATTCGAATTGCGTATCTTAGACAATAAGCACTTTTGCTAAATGGAGGAAATGTGGTTGGCTTTTTTCACGTATTTAAGATGTTTTACCACACATTAGCAACGGTTTTTCTTTTCAATTTGTTAGTGAAAAGTCAACAGAAAGTCATTCTCTTCAGAAATTGTTAAAAAGACAAAAGACGAACATTGTTAAACGTGTTTGCCATCACTCTAAAAAAGAACAATATTGTTTTTTTGTTCGCCAAGATAAACATCAGTGCTTGTCACCACTTGAGCCATAGCGTCTCTGCAACACTTCGTCAAAAATTGCATTTAACCGACAGCCGACCGCAATTAAATTTGATTATTTCATTAAGCACCCGTCGGCGACATTTAAACCGAAAAATAAATAAATGCGTGTCACGCTTCGTACACCAAATGGGCTTTATT
>NW_022199080.1:0-9335 GCF_009176525.2 Contarinia nasturtii
CTTGGACGAATAGCTGGTATGCGACATCAAACTGTACTTGGGAATGGTACCTTTTGCTCTTATCGAGGCATTCGATACGCTGAAGCACCAGTTGGTCAACTTCGATTCAAGGTTTGTCAAAAGACATCCTATTATAAATATTGGGTGTATAAATTAATTTTGATCGTTTTTTTGGTGAAAGGAAACATTTATTTAAAAATAATAAGAATGAGTACATTAACCAATGTACTGCCCATAGTTAGCTATGACTTCGGCTCATCTTCTTGGCAGCTTGTCGATTCCGCGTCGAAAGAATTCCTCATCTTTTCCAGCTATCCATTGATCGACCCATTTTCGCACTCCTTCAGAATTTCGAAACGATATCTCAGACAAGCCCATTTGCATTGATCGAAACAAGTGGTAGTCAGAAGGGGCAAGGTCTGGAGAGTACGGGGGGTGATCAAGCTCACCCCGACCAGAGTCCCCTATCTTTTTTTTTTGCGATGTTTGAAATATGTCAAATTTTGATAAATCCTTCGACTATTTCTTGTCGCAGTTTTTCTCAATTTTTCTCTCAGTAATCTGCTCAAACGTATTGGTTGTAGTCGATACCGATCCCCCGTGACAGTTTCACCCGGTTTCAGCAGCTCATTATACACCACACCACTTTAATCCCACCAAATAATGAGCATTACCGAGAAATCATCAAAATCCTGCTATGCAATCGATTTTGATGATTGTGTGGGATTGAACGCTTATTTTTATGCCTGAGGTTATCGTAGCAGATGCCCTCTTCACTTCCAGTTACAACACGATACAAAAATTCCTTTCTCTCCTATTTTTGGAACATTGTGCCAAAATGTGAAAAACGTCTTACAACTAGTTTTGGATTCAACTGGTATGGCACAAAATTCCTTTGGTCTTACCTCATTATAGAAGTCTTAAAAGGATTGATTCGCATATATTTAATGCTTCTGATGTTTTCTGATGCATTTTCATGCATCTTTATCGAATTTAAAATGCCAACAGCCCATCATTCAATTTTTTTTGGTGAGTTCACAGTTTTTCAACAAATTCACCACTTCTTTTTCACCAAATTCAATATTCTCTGTGGCGAATGAGAGGTCTCGTCTCCTGCAACATTTTATAACCTTTAGATGTATTTTCACTTTATTCAAAGTGAAAAAATTGAACCAAAGGAGACCAGACAGAAAAACACTTTTTCATCGCTCATTTTGAATCGATCAGAAAATAATGACACTGTGTCAAAAATAAATCTTTCTGCTCTGAATTAGATAGGCAAATGTCACATGTACAAAATGCAATTGGATTCAACTGTCAAACTTCATACAAGTTTAAGTGGCGACATCTAATTGTCAGCGATCAAAATTAATTTATACACCCAATATTTATAATTTTTGTAACAATATTCAATTTGGATAGGCACCTGTGCCAACAAAACGATGGAATGGAACGTATAATGCTTTGGAATACGGGGCAGCATGTCTACAGCCCTCAGCCACGGCTCATGGCTCATCAGAAGATTGTCTCTTCCTCAATGTATTCGTCCCAAGCCCTTCAATTTGTACTACTTCGAATAATATTGCTGTAATTGTTTACATTCACGGTGGAGGTTTTCTGATTGGATCTGCTGTTGATTCTTTATCAGGTCCCCACCTGATGCTAAATAAATGCATAATTCTCGTTACGTTTAATTATCGACTCGGTGTGTTTGGTTTTATGCCATTGGCATTAAATGAATACTCAGGAAATATGGGATTGAAAGATCAACAGTTAGCATTGGAATGGGTAAATAGCCATATTTCAGCATTTGGTGGAAATCCAAAGCAAATTACACTTTGGGGGCACAGTGCTGGTGCGGCATCGGTTAGTCTTCACAGATTGAATCCAAAATCAAGGAGTTTATTTAAACAAGCATATATAATGAGCTATTCCGCATTAAGCTTTGCTGCTCTGTCAGAACCCATCAACAAAACTGATTTGATTGTGAATGTGGCCAGACATGAAGGTGTAAACATTGAAAATATCGACCAACTGGTGAAATATATTCAAGCAGTTGATGGAAAATACTTTTTGAAACAAACGTCTCGATATGGTTTTAAAGGAAAAAATATAACACTTTACATTGAATGGATTCCGTGTATCGAACGTTAGTGATCAATTTATTCAAGTTTTCGATAATAATGCTTTAGAACCCAAATTGCTTTTAATTCATTGCAGTTGAAAATGCCGTAAATCCCTTTATAACCGAAGACCCCAAAGTACTGCTAGCGCAAGGTGTGAATATTTCGACTATTTACTCCCACACGTCAATGGTAATGCCTGCCGTGAAATGTGATCAGATTTTTTTTTCAATTTCAAACTCTTTTTTATTTAGGAATCAATCAAACATTCAATTGATATTATTACCGATCCAAATCGAATCAGCTATTTGAATAAAAATTTCACATTCGAGCTACCATTTATTGGCATTGATCAAATGTCATGTAAGGAAGAAATTGCTCCACTTTTCACTGACATTCGGCGATTCTATTTTGGAAAGCATCCAATCGATGCACAAATTCGACCGTACATTCAATTAAGAAGCTCTGTAAATTTTGTGTACTCCATTCAAAAAGAAATTGCCATTCAAGCGCTTTCCAATTCTACTGTTGACATAAGATTACTAAGGTTTGGCCCATTTGTACTTTTGCAAAAAACATTAGTTTCGATAATAATTCTCTTTTTTTCCACAGAGTGAGTCAGAAAACAGCATTGAATAATCATCAAAATATTTCTGCTGCAGTTGATGCACTTGGCGGTACCGCTCATGCTGATGACCTTTGTAGTTATTTTTGGTAACATTTAACTCTTAAGCTAAATTAAATCGAACATAAAAATTTATAAAATTTTCGCACAGGTGCAAAGTAAAATCGCATATTTATGATGAAGTAGCACCTCAAGAAACTCTTTTACAAAAATCAACGGTGAAAGCAAGCGAAATATTGAGAGAAATCTTAACGAGTTTTGCAATTACTGGGTAAGCAATATATAATTGATTTCGATGTTTGAGCTACTAAACTAGGAATGGTTTTTTTAATGAAGAAATCCAGTTTCGGAAACGGCATCATTCGACCATTTTCCAACCGTCGGTTCGGACCCATTGAATAAATTGCCATTTGCTGAATTGCATAGCATGAGTGCTTTGGTGGTCGGAAATAATCCAGATTATGAAGAGTTCAAGTTCTGGTGGAACATCGATCAGCGAGTAGAAGAAATCAAGAAAATGCCATGCAACCAGAAAGGATTATAAACCTGAACATTAAAAAAATGCATGGCCTTCTTCTACTACCATAAAATATACCACACAATTCTGACTCTGTGTAGTCGCGTTAAATATCCCGATACTCCAAAATATCTCGGATAAATATCCATCCAAAATATATAAACTGATCACATCTCACAATGTGTGAAAAAATATACAAATATACATGGCAATACTCAAACTAACCCGGGAACAATGTCAACTTAAATAAAACAATGATATGTATAACTGCACTGAGTACATTGAATTTATTTATTTCTTATAAATTATTTTCAGTGCAATTGTCGTGTTGCTTTCAATGCATCAATCTATGAATGATTGAAAATAATTTAGTAATTTAAGCGCACACGGACTTAGGGTAAGTGCAGTTGCAGTCGACACAATTGATCTCGAATTTATCTTTGAGACTTTTGAATGATTTGAAGCAACACTCTTGACTTTGTTTACCATTTTGAACGATGGCAGAGAATATATAATTTGTACCAGCCACGACCTGCTGTTGTGCCTTTTCCACTTGTTTTATTCTTGCTCCTTCATCCAGACCACTGCCTCCTTCAGCACTTTTTAGACCTCTTGCATTTACAGCCGCCTCTTCCAGTTTGTCGAATTCCGGTGTGCCTTTTTCTATTGCCTTATATGAACCAAAACCTTGACACTCGACAGTCGAAAAAATTGCAAAGTGAAAAATTATTACACAAATTACAAACAAAGTAGTCTTAGTACGAGCCATCTTAGAATAATCTTGATACTACTAATAGTTGATAATGATTGACAATCCAGTACTGGTACTGTTCTAGGTTTTTATATACTTTCACAAGCGTAATATATATAATAATATATATCAAAGTAATTAAAAGAAATTCTTGCGATCTATTTATATAGATGTCACGAAAACGTGCAATCATGTCACTCGTGTTATTCAAAGTTTATTCTCAGGTGTAGAACGGCAATCGTGTGAACGCCATTGTGATACGTGTTCGAGATATTTTGGATTTATATACAAAAAACTGTTCATGATTTCATGCTTCCAGAGTACTTTGAGTTCTGAAATGCGTTTTCTTTTAGCGGCAATTTAATTAAAAATTACTTTTGTAACAGTTGCTTTGCATATAGCACGCTGATTCACCATATTTGACTAACTATTTTTTCAAAATTAAAATGGAAGAGTTGTCATTAACTCTTCATAGAATATTTTTAAGCTTACTCTTTTATTTGTGGCGTATTTTAAAAAATAAAATCATACATTCAACAATCTTGAGAATAATTTCATTTTTATTTCAATACTGTAACATGGTGAGAAGCTACATAGGGCTCTTTAAAAAAAAACTACGATAAACATGAATTTACAGAACTTTAAAAGGTTTACACTAGGTTTTACATGTCCATGTACAATTGTACAATGTTGCTACACACAGAAATGATGTTATAATGCAGAAATTTCTGCTCCATGTTCAGTAAGATATTTTAATGCCTCTTTGTGACCTGCAAATCATATACAGCAATTAGAGTCCATTGAAAATATCATTTTCCAAATTTTTTTTTATTATTATTTTTTTAATTTAGAAATATGCACAATTACCATTTTTAATGACATAGTAAAGTGGCGTCTCGAGAATTCAACTGAACAGTTCTCGTTTGTTCAGGTTCGTTCGAAATAAAAAAAATCTGTTCATGTTCATTCGCGTTTAGTTCAAATTGTTCAAAATATGTAAACATGCCGTTCATATTCGGTTCAAATTCGAATGAACCGAACGAACATGAACGGTTCAGTTCAGTGGGCACCTCTAGTGGCGTGTGATTATATTGATCCTCAGCATTTATATTTGTCCCATTTTCGAACAGAATTTTGTGACTCCTGTCACAGGAGTCCTGTGCGACCTAGTTTTTGACAAGATTATCGTTGAATTTGAACAAGATTAGACTTCATCAAAAATATTTCTTCTTGATAAAAAAAATGTTGAATTACCCTTCAAAGCAGCACCGTGCATTAGCGTTCTTCAAAGTTAATCTTCAGCGTTCACATTGCCTCCATGTTCAATGAGATATTTGACCATTTCTGGTTCGAAACCTAAACAGTGTGAGAAAAGTGGTGAGATTAGGCTTCCTTAGCAAAAGAACGCATATTTCTCTTTCTCTCGCAGAGAAACAAAATAATAATTAATTTTTTCGGGCGATGAAACCAAAAACGTCTACAGTGAATCTGGCGTGTGAGTGGAGTGTGTCATGCAAAATTTTGTCTACCAAAAATATTAGATTCACTGTATTGCGTGTACTCACTAAAAAATGTATAATTACCTTTATCAGCAGCTATGACTTTATTTTTGCATTTGCAGCAAATTTATACTCATTTCGAGTGCTTTTTGATTGGATGAAATCGAAATTGTATTTGCACTTGCTGATTTTGCGATTTATATACCAAATAAGGTAAATATATTTTTTTGCCATTTTACGCCTTCAGATAAATTCAGACATATCAGTATTTAGATGGCACATAAATAGTCTTATCCTATTGTCATACGTTAAATAGAAATTTCTATTGTTTTTTTTTAACCAATCATGCAAGGTACTTGTCTTCAAGAAGCTTTATCTGTAAATGATACACAAAGAAACGCAAGTGAAACGAATATAATGAATCACTAAATTAACGTATAAATGTTAATGTTTAGTCTTTTTTCAAATGGTTTAAATGTGAACATACGCGGAGATGTATACAATACAAAATTAAAAGTTTATTTGTGTACGTGCAATGATTACTACAAAAAAATCGTAATATTTCCTCCAAATTAAATACACATTTCTCTTCCTGGGAAGCCTTTGGCACCGAGGCCTTTAATCATATAGACGTGACCACTACCGGGTGAAAATGGTGTCTTTGAAATTTCACCTGACGATAGACTGAATGCTTTACTTCCCGTTGTCGCAAATAATATGTCAAGATTTCTACCACCGAATGCGACTCCAGTCACAATTTCTGTGGGTAATTCAATTTTCCTCATAACTTTTGATTTCCTGCAATCGACAAAACTGGTTTATTGTGTTTGATAAGATAGGAAAGAAACAAACATACTTTGGATCAATTTTCAAAATTGCTCCACCAAAATATAAAGCAACCCATAAACAGCCTTTCGTATCAATTGTCAACCCAAGTGGAATGTACGACGGCACTCTATCACCATCAATATCACGAAATTTAAAAACAATTCGTTCATTACCTGTAGATTATTCAGAAAATTTACCACATACATTTGTATTTTCTCATGTTTTTTTTTTCAATTTACAGATATTCATAGTTTTCGGGTCATAGTCAAACTCTCGAATAATGCCGTTGCAAGAATCAACATGATAGAACTTCCTCTCTTTTACATTCCAATCGATTCCACCTGAAACTTTTAAATTCTTCACAAGACGACCAACGCCAATATTCTTGCTATAGCGATACAATGAAGCGTTCGCCGTCGATGATAGACTACAAATCACACTGCGATATGTGCCACCATAGAATCTGGATGACGGTGAAGCTTTGGAAACGCTCCAAAAATTGCCGTCATATTTTGATGATTGTTCAACTCTGAATAAGTTTTTGGATATCGTTGCAACCGAATCTCTTCCATCCCAATTTATAACTTTTACAGAACGGTCGATGCCGCCAGCAAATTGAAACGGTCGCCTTTTAAGTGGAATCATAAAAGCAGGCACTTGATTGGTTTCAATTGTTGCCGAATATATTCGATTTTCACACATATCATATCGGTTTAGTACTCGATTTTCACTTAAGAAATCCACAAAATGAAGACTTTGTGTCTCAACATCCCAATGCGGAGAGTAGGTGTGATTCCATACATCCGATGAAATTGGTATTATTTCAATGCTGGCCTTAATTTATTAGAAAAACGGGCAGGTTTTAATGAGATGTTAGAACAAAAGTTAATACTACAATACTTACGACAAAGCTTGATAGAAAACAGAAAGTGATACAAATTTTATACATTTTTATGAGAGTTCCAAAGAAATCGACTCATAAATGATCTAATATATCTCACTCTGATTTATATTATTATTTGGTGATCATTTTAATCTTGATTTTGATGCGAAAAGTCAGCCGTGACCGACATTTTGTCAATTTAAACAGGTGTGATTGCAAATCGTTTTAAATAAACATGAGACATAAAAATATCGCAAATTATATCTTTTCATTGTTAGTTTTCATTTATTTCAGCATATTTCAGTATGTGAAGTCTATACGGCTATATTCTTTCATATTAAATTTTCATTCACTTTCTCACATACTCCTTTCAGAACTAATTTACACTTACCTTCAGTAATTTCCTATTAATTTCCTAATAATTAAACCTTTCAACTTGAAAGTTTCAAGTATAATTCCACCTCATTTGGGTTCGAGTAACTATGCCATTGGTTCCAAGACTTTGGGATAAGTGAGGTGAGTTAAATAAACTTTGACCATGGTGAAATTTCGGTATTGGGACTCACGTCATTATTGAGTACCAGTGAATAGATTGGGCTACAGCTCCTATTTTCACAGCTCCTATTCATAGGTGCTATTTGTGAACAACGCATACGGACAGCAATTTTATGATACAATTCTGGACAATAGACCTATTGATTTGTTTATGCAAAAAAATACTAAAATCAATAGGTCTATTGTTCTATTTACATTTGGAACATTTCTTTCGGAATTGTATCATAAAGTCGCAAAAAGCGCCTATGAATAGGAGCTGTGAAAATAGCACTGATATAGCTATAGCTAATCTATTTGAGTACAAATTGTTGCATCGACACTACTCTTCCATAATACCAATCTTTAGATAAAATCGGGACGAAAATGTGAACACAAATGAAACGACCATGATCAATTGTAATTTGCTTTGTTTTCTCTTTATTTTGTAATGTGTATATAGTAATTTTTGTATATAATAATAATCATAATAATAATTCTTGGTTTCTGTTGTTAATTGTTTATAATATATTTCGGATTTTTTCTAATTTAGTTGTAGTAATTTATTAGCTTAATCATTTTCATATAGTCACACTTATCAGAATTGTATGAATTAATGTGTGTAATGGTTGTTTTTATTTGTTGTGTCTTTTTAAATGTGATTTGCAGCATTACCCAACTCGTAATACCATCTAGTTAGTTTCAAGTATCCTTTCTAAACTTGTCGCCCATCGCATCACACATTAGCGCAATGCATACAAATGCAAAACGTTCAAACGTATTCAACATGGTTTTATTGCAAATTACAAATTGGTTGCTCTTTTTTTTCTTTTTGGAAAAAAAGACATTGTGCTTATTGAATGTGCTTGTTCCAGTGATTTATTAGCGAATTGAATTCAATTTGATTACTTTTTGATTTATAATCAAAAAAACGCACTCTCGATATTTCTATATCTAATTTGCTTTTATTTTCGCAGATAGAAAGAACAAACATTAAAAGCCAACACCATTTTGTAAGTTTTTTTTTGTTTTATTATAATTATTTGTCATTAATTTATGCCTATCGCTTCATTGTGAAATATCTATTCACACGGTTTGAACATTCAAACACGTATATATGACAAAATGTGTGTTTCCATAACTCTTAACCCAGTTCTGGTTGTTGTTCTTTTCTCCTTCTGTTTGCTATACAATGTTTAAAAATAATTTTCAATAGCCATAGGTTTGTGTGTGTGTGTGTGTTTGTGAGTGAATGTGCACGATGTCGCACAATGAATTTGTTTTTGTTTAGCTGTGTCATTTGTGGCAACGAAACATTTGTAATTCATTCATTTTGTACCAGATTGTCAAATTGTTTCGTGTCTGAGAGATTTACAGTTTCAAACGACACATTGCTTTGCGATTAAGAGTCACTTTCTTTCGTGATATAATATGTATTATTATGATTTGAACTTTGAAATATTAAACATCCAACTTAATTGGCAAAATGTGCCCATTTGCTTATAGTTTTGTATTTAGTGGTGACGTGTTCACGGCAAAATCACGGTTTATGAAAATGAAGAGGTATTGATTTTTTTT
>NW_022199081.1:0-7463 GCF_009176525.2 Contarinia nasturtii
AAGATATGGACTCGGAATTGAGAAAGAAGAGTAAAAATAAAAAAAATGAACCTTCAACATCAAAAAGATCCACAACAACGTATACCGAAGAAGAAGAGGAAGCTTCAGTAACAGCAGTAAGCAAAGCTCAAAGCTCAAAAATTTTTAAAACTCCTGCTAAGAATTCAAAATCCGAGAAAACAAATGAGGATCAAAATGGAACACAGGTGTTTTGTTTTGGACATTTGTCGCTATTGAACACATGTTTAAACACATTAAAACATGTGGTGATTAGAAATATTATGATTCACGTTTCATATTCACGAATTTTTCGCTTTAGATGATTTGTGACTTTTTTCATTGAGAGTGGTGCATTATTGAGTACATGCATTCTGTTTTGACATTTGAACTTGAGCACATGTTATGTTAGGAATTTATGAGTCTGGACAAAAGGTGTGTTCACTTGACATTAATTGCGAAATTTTTGGCAATTCAGACTTGTGAAATATTGTGTTGATGCGTTCGTTTTAACATGTAATGTAATGTTTGCTTAGCATGAATTATGATTTTTTTTCCACTCAGATATGTGAAATATATTTCTCATGTATTCAGTTTTTGTCTTGCCTGAGAGCAAAAGTGTAAATGGATTCTTTCGCTTTATTTTCGGTTTCGTCAATAACAAAGTGAAGTAAAATGAGTGAATTATTTGAGCAAATTAAATTATTCCATGTTTTAAAACTTCAACCTATTTCGGCAAAAGAATACAAAATATGGGAGCGTGAAATTGAAAAAAATTTAATTGATATGAACAATATTAATGAGTGCTATGTAATGATGAATCAACAAGAGACGAAAGCAGGGAGCTTCGAAATTGAGTCATGTGGACGAGTATTGAGACCGCGAAAGAAGAAGAAGAAACAATGCTGCATAATGTGTGATAAGAAAAAGTAGCATTGTGGTGGTGGTGAAAAGAAGAAGAAAATATGTTGCAAAATGTGTTATTTTTTTTTTTATTGCAATTTCACGCTTTTTTTTATTTGTTCCATCGAAAAAACAGTTGTATGAGAATCAAGACAAAAAAATTAATGTTCACTTGTCATGAATTGTGATTTCCAACGCCTTAAAACATATAAAGTGATTTGAACTGAAACACCTTAAAATGTATAAAGTGAATGAACTGATTTTAAAAGTTTTCGCACAATTCTAATTCAGACCAGCAGAATTTTTTCTATGCATTCAGTTTTGATCTGTTGTCGCTCTTGACCATATGTTCAACATTATTTTTCAAGTTTTTACTGTATTTTGTTTTTAGTTTTATAAAAAAATTGTGCTTGTGCTTAAAAAATGTATAAATCAATTGAACCCATTTTAAATTTGGTGAAAGTTAATTACTTCACCACAACAGATATTTTTTTGCGTTGAATACTAAATTTACACCAGTTCTATTGGTTTTTTTTTTCGATTTTACTAACAACAACTGATGTACTACGTACATCAATTGATTGTTACACTGATTTATATGCAAATGGACGTAAAGCAATAATGGATAATTTTTGCTGGTCAGTCGGAACTTATACATGCAAAAATCAAACGAAAGGTAAGTAGATTTTTGGTGTTGTTATTGGTTGTGAAATCGACATCAACTCTAGCTCAATTATAGGATGTTTCAACCCAACCGAAGAAAATAAAGTATATCAAAGATACTATCAATGGATTTCACTTGTGTTTATTATACAAGCGATCATAATGTATATGCCTGCCTACTTATGGAAAATAACTGAAGGAGGATTAATGCATAAGATATGCAATGATTTAGGTATGATAGAATTTAGATTAAAAAATGTGTATAATACAAAGTGTAAATCTCGTTCAACAGATGCAATATTCAAACAGGACAAATGGAATATGAAAAAGAATATTCTAATTGACTACTTCAAAAGTCAATATGTGGATCGTATGCATATGAAATACGTACAACATTTCATCATATTGAAAATGCTGAGCTTTGCGTTCATTGTGAGTATTTGAATTTATTTAAAAAATATGACTATCATGAGTTAATTTTTTCTTTAAATTTCAGCTCTTCAACATATTTTTGTTAAGTATTATTATCCCTGGTTTTTGGAGTCAATACTATAAAGCGATTTCAGCTCTATTGGCAGGGGACATGATAAATTGGTTGATCCACATTGAAAAAAATTTCTCAATAACTGGTAAATGTACGTTTGAACCGTACAGACCATCGGGTACAATTCAGCAATTCGATGCACTATGCCTATTACCTTTGAATATTTTGAATCAAAAATTATTTCTCATTGTGTGGCTATGCTATATTCTTCAAATAATTATATCATTTTTGAATTTGTTGTTTTGGCTTATAATTACACTTAGTGAAAATGCTCGTATTTATATTTTGTATCAAGAAGCACAGAAAAGTGTTTCACATGAAGCTATAGAAAATGCTTCACGTAAAGCACGTTTAGGTCATTTCTTTGTATTGAGCCAAATAGCGAGAAATACAAATCCAGGGACATTTATCGAATTAGTATCTAATTTCTAAAGATATAGAAGAAGAAGAAAAATCAACATGGAGTGACAAGGTTACAGACACCCTTAAAATCCGCAACGAGTTAAGAACAGTCCTTTGACTGAAGAAAACAAAGTAAAATTGAATGAAAATGAAACATCATCAGATGATGACCAAATTCAGTTAAAAGATATGGACTCGGAATTGAGAAAGAAGAGTAAAAATAAAAAAAATTAACCTTGAACATCAAAAAGATCCACAACAACGTATACCGAAGAAGAAGAGGAAGCTTCAGTAACAGCAGTAAACAAAGTTCAAAGCTCAAAATTCTTTAAAACTCCTGCTAAGAATTCAAAATCTGAGAAAACAAATGAGGATCAAAATCATGATCAAAATTTGGTTTGCTCAAGGGCAACTGTGGATTTAAAAATCGATCTGTTTGAATTTGAACATTCAAAGGGAAAGCTTTTTGCCTGCATCAACATAGTAACGCAGTTACTATGGGATTTATGTTTGCAACGACATAGTGGCACCGTGGCTATGGAATTTGCATATTTGATTCAGCACTAATGGTTTTGTACGCAATTATGTAAGTATCTAGTAAGTTTGTCCAATTCGGACTTTTGTTAACTTTAAAAGGGGAATTGCAAAGAGCCTGAATTCAAATGCATTTCCAAACCATTATATGCAATTAGGCATGTCCACCTGAAATATGGGAAATATAATTGATAGAATTAAAAGATATACTCAAGTCGCGGGCATGGTTGCTTCGCAACCAGTGCGCCCAAACTTCTGAAAAAGTAGTATAAATATCAGAGCTCAAAGCGAGCAAAGGATTGTGAAAAATAAAGTATTGTGAAAAATAATAAATTTTGTTTTAACTCTAACACGATCGAATCAATCTACCTTATTTCAATGGTGACTTAACTGAGTGGATACATTTCAAGGAATTTTTTGTCTATTTGGTTCATGAAAACGATGAACTATGTTGAGAAACCATATCAAGGGTGCAGCATTGGACACAATACGAGGATATCAATTTTCAGGTGAAAATTATGAAGCTGCATGGGAAGATTTACAAAAAAGATATGACAGAAAAGGTGTGTTGTAATTCAAGTGTTAAGTCAAATCGGAATTTTGGGAAGGTACGAGAAAATTAACCGATCGAATAATATCGGAGAAAAGAGAACTACAGAGCATTTGAAAAAATGCAATTGAAAGGATTCAGCTTTCCGATACCAGAAAATCCAGAAATAATAGTGATATATCCAACGTCAGTTGACAAGCTTATTATCGCGTGGGACATGTCATATGCCCTTAGCTTACTACGAAGAGTCAACAATTCGTGAAAATCGTTTAAACTATCCATTTAATCAAGACTACTATTTCGATGCGTTTGAAAACACTTGGTTACAAAAAATATGGAATTTATGGGTATGCCGAGGTTGCGCCTTGGTTCATTCAGAGAAAACAAGAATATTTGCAGATTGTTGGATCGAACACGTACATATCGTCAATACCTGAAAGTGAAAAGCACTACAATAACCTGGACCATATGAATTTATAAGTGTTTCGAAGAAATATACAAATTAATTACGGAAAATCAACAGAACAATTCACACCAAAGTTTTGTAGCAAAGACAAAATGTGAAAAGTGCCTGAAATATAGAGTGTTTATAAAATCAAAAGTATTTCCAGGTTTAGTCCGTTCAATTGATTTGGACTCGGAGTGTTACGAGAAAATTAAAAAGGGAAAGTTTAAAGAAGTGTTTTATTCAAACCAGTTCAGTAACTTCACTGGAGAAAAAAGAAGTTATCTACCGTACAGGCTTTATGTCTAAAAAATTGCATTATACACAGAAATGCAGTTGAAATATTATTTGCTGGTAATACACTAAAACAGCTTCTTATCGAACATTATTGGGTATACGAATCAGAATACCGAAACTACACGAACTTCCGCTTTCCGTTCGTTGTAATTTAGAACAGCTAACTTTGAAGGGAAATTGTTACTTTATGAGATCCATTAATTTCATGGAAAATATCGCCTTCTACTGTCCAAACTAGACATATCTCACGTATTTGGAGAATGTATTCCAATCAGAAAGAACGGATAAACTTGAAAGTATTGTAGAAAACTTGAAAATCGACGAACTATTCACAAACGGACTCTTCAATTTGAAAGAATTCGTCCTCTTTCGCATTCAGTTTTCTGACAATTTCTGAGCCCAACAAATTGGGAGCATCGATAAGCTTACAAGAATAGAAATTCCCACGGCCATTGATTTTACGTTGGAAATGATATTGGGAAACAATATTTAAAATTGTATGCCAGCGAGTATCACGCAAAGCATATTAACTTTTATCAAGTTACCGTTCATTTGTGTTTGAATTTGAACATTCAAAAGGGAAAGCTTTATGTTTGCAACAACATAGTGACGCAGTAACTATGGAATTTATTTGAATACTATTGTATTCTTTTTCGATTAATAAAGTTGAATTTAAAAGTGAAATCAGTTTGTTTTAAATCTTTCTGATATAAATTAAAAAAGATTTACTTAAACAATTTGCCCGAAACAAAAATTGCTTGCTCATATACATTATTTTGGGTTTGATAATAATTGGCTAAATTGACTTGATAACATTAAATATTTCGTATACGATGTAAGTGGAAATGTTGTCTGTGTTCGACGTGGGAATATTGCAAGCGTCCATTGCCTTAATAAAACAAATCACAACTTTTATTGAAAGTGGATAACATAGCATCAAACGACTCTACATAATTATAACTTTATTTTTGAACGAAACTGTTTATTTTATGTTGAGCTTCTACTGTTACAATATTGGAATTTTTTTCTATTCATGAGAAGAAAATTACGCAAATGAGTTCCGTTTATGTAAAGTGTCATCAGCATGAAAGTAAAAAAGCTAGCTATATGTCATTGATTGATTTAAATTGAGTTTGATGTTCAATAAGTGTTTGAAGTGAACGTAGAAAAAAAGATGGAAATCATAAATTTTCCCAAACAGTTAGTTATTATTTCTTTGAATACAAATAGGCATACCGTTTGGCATCTAAGTGAACATCGCAGTTGACTTCATCATTACGTTCGGCTCAAAGTTCATATTATGTTGCATCCGAATCCCATTTATGATCGTCTATTTTTAAAGAAGAAATAAAAGTAAATAATTAAAAGGTAAAACTGATAATGAAAGAGCTTGTAAAACTAAAATTCATTTTGAAAGAATAATAGTCGATTCATTCAACTTCATCACATAAACAATTTTTCCAAGTTAATTCCTTTTTCATCAATTTCCTTCATATTTAATTATAATGTCTGCTATTTTTTACATAAAAATCGCTTTGCAAGCAATAATATATAGATTCATTGTCAGCTACAAAAATTGTCACACGTACTCTGTTTATTATACACTGATTCAAAATAAAATGATTTTTAAAAACTAAATCAAATAAAATAAAAAGGAGCTTACTCAAGAGGTATCTCAAAACTAACGCAGGATTTGGTTTTCTCATGCCAAAAAACCCCCCATTACATATTTCAAACTTTGATTAACGTCTCTGGGGAAACATTTATCGAGTTAACAAACTTTTGCATATCATACCCCTTGGTAGTAAGTATACCATCGTTACACCGATGAACGAATATCGCTCAAAAGCCACACCAGTCTATTTCTCGCAACCCCCAACCACACTGTAAAATCAGATTTGGATTTATTTTTCTCTAAGAAGAGTTATCGTGCTAACAAAAAGGTCAAAAAGTGTACACTATACACACAGTGGGTGTGCGGAAAAGTAAAACACATCTTCACTGGTTAACTTTCGGAGCTATACTAATCGATCATTTAATTGAGTCACATAAGCGATGCGACGAAAAGGAAAAATGCACTAATGACTCGATATATAGAAAACCAACAAGGAAATACCAACAAAATCAAAACCAAATTACATCTGTGTTCAATGAACAAAGTACATAATAAGAATTAAGAACATGTTCAGGTGGGTGAAAGTTTCTGTTCCTATCACTTATACTTGGTTTGTCCAGAAATCTAAAGAATTCACAATTCTAAAGTCTCTGAATAACAAACTGAAGTAGTTATATTAATACGCAATTTAATTATAATTCATTTTATTTTAAATACAATTTGGGTGGAAATAATTAAAATGGCTAAAAAAAAATTATCCCAAAGAACTGTGAGAAAATTATCACAATTATCACATTAAACATCGGTGATTTAAACTAAACTTATTTTGTCTGTTAAGGGAATACACTTACGTTTTTGGGAGTGGTGCTTTTCCTTTGTTTCCATATTCATCTTCTTGCATACATCCTATTCGAAACATGAAACAATGCAAATTATTATCTTTATAAATTCACAAAGTTCATTTTTTTTCTATTTAAATATTTGAAAAAACATATTTTATAAACACGCACATTTTACTGGTGAAAGAAAAGTTGAATACAAAATTATGAAGAAAAAAACTCAAAGGAAGTACACATTTTGGCACTACTACTATTACACATTATGGCCTCTGCGTTTCAAATCAAACTAAAACTAAGTGCTGAGTTCCATGTTTCAACATGTTCCATCGTTCATAGACGTTATATGCGTAGCAGTCTGTTATATTGTTAAAACACACACACATATTCCTTTCTACACATTTATCTAACTATCGACATTAGCCGGTAATACACTCACAGAAAGTACACCTGGAGAAAAAAGAGAATATACGTTGCGAATATATGTGGTGAAGTATAGATTTCGACATTCCTCGAGATTCGGATATTATTTGGTTTCAGATTGAAAAACGTTTTGAACAATGATCACTTTTTCCCACTGAGTTTACAAATTATTACTTTATTTTTTTGAACACAGAAAGAAAATTGAAAATGTTTGAATGAAGTCACAGGCGCTATTTGTGCACAAAGCATATGGA
>NW_022199082.1:0-3463 GCF_009176525.2 Contarinia nasturtii
AATATGCATCTATTCACGCCATGGTTTTCGAAAAAATGGCCGGCAAAAAAAAGATGGTCATTTCGTCTTTGGGGCACTCAGTGCCCGACGTATATTTTCATATATTTTGTATGGGAAAATTGCTGAATTGTAAAAAATGTTTGTGCACGAATGAATCGATTGTTCTCATATACAAACATATATACACTTGTTACGTTGTTCGGTGTTCCGTGTGACATTCAAATAAGAATAATAATTTATTATAAACAAATTCTGTCGAAATTGTGTTTTGCATTGAAAGGCTTCGATTTACTTGTATAGTCGTTGACAAAACAATGTTCCTACTATGAAAATCACAGATGTATATTACACTGTAATACACGCTGCGTTCTATAATCGCTATAATCTATATGCTATGGCTGTATTTGTGTTCTGATTATTGCAAATGAAATGTTATGCACAAAAACACGTTTTGTTTCTCATTTGTGTTGGTTCATCTAATTACGTATATACAAATTATGAATTCCATGAGTTTCAAGTTATCCATTTGGTGCCTCAAAATTTTAAGCATTGCATTGGTTCAGTGGTTACGCTTACGGTGCATAACACTGAAAGTCTCAGGTTCGATTCCGTGTGAAAACAATTTTTTTTTTCTTTCATCTTTTTTTCTTATTTTTTTTTATTTCATAGTTTTTTTGCATTGCTCTATTTTTTATGAGTGGAAGAAACAAGAAAAAAAAATATTTATCTTTCATTTGCTTTGAAACTAGACATATTAAATCTTTTTGACATTTCATGGCGAAATGTCTTGTTTTTGAAGCAAATGAACGATGAATCATTTTTTTTTCTTGATTCTTCCATTCATAATAAATAGAGCGATTCAAAAAAATATAAAAAAAATTAAAATAAAAAGAGAAAAAAATATTTTGTTTTCACACAGAATCGAACCTGGGTCTTTCACTGTTATGCGCTGTAAGCGTAACCACGGAACCAAGGAAACATTTGAAATTATATGGCGCTGAATGTCTTTATATGCACAGTGCAAGGCACAAGATCGTAATTTCTCGATTTCTCTACGAGTATAATTTTTTTTTTTCATTTCAACTAATTTTACCGGCACATGATGTGGATGTTTTTTATAGAATAGAATGAATGTTATATATTCAGTACAAATTCAAATAATGCAATATAAATATAATTTCTACTTAGTTTCAAAATTAGACTTAAGATTTAAACTAAATAGCTATGATGATTTTTTTTTTTTGGTCTAGAATCCTTTACATTCTAGAATATTCGGGAAAAAGAATATAGATAAGAAAACAATATCTCGATCAGGTCCCGTTATTTTTTTGTTTTCATTTGCTACATATATATATATAGCTCGATCAGTTCTTGTTCCCTTTAGTTTTCATTTGTATCTGCGACACTTGACATATTTTGGTGCGAGCTTTTTACAATGAATTGTTTTGTGCGACCTGATAAGTCAAAAAAACTTACAGATGCTCAAAAAGGTAGGATTATTTCACTGAGATTTGAAGGTCATAAAAGTTTAGAAGAAATTGCTCGGTCTGCTGACACTTCAATTAGAACTGTTCGGAAGTGGATTGATCGATTCGAACGAGATGGGAATGTGAAGCGAAAATTTGGCCCAGGAAGACCGAGAATCACGACCGCAGAACAAGATTCCGAGATGGTTGAATACATCAAAGCCAATCCATTCTCAACTACAGTTCGAGCCTCGGCATTGCATAATATTCCTTTTCGCACGGCACTACGAAGAATTAATGAATATGGCTTGGGCAATTATGTTGCTGCACACCAAATTAAATTATCCGAGCAGCACAAACATAATAGAATTAATTATTGCCATTATATGCTGAATAATTTTGGAGAAGTGAACTTCCAAAAAATTATATTCACTGACGAAAAAACATTTTGTAGTGACCGGTATAATCGTGTGCGATAAGCTGTGCCGGCCCGGGAGAGTTGGTTGACGTTGGAAACCGTTTCAACTCAGATCTGTATTTAGAAATTCTCGACGAAGTGGCATTTCCAACTATCGAGATCCTATTTGGAAGCCTGGAAAACATCTATTTTGTGCAAGATAACTCCCCAGTGCATACAGCCAGAAGGGTTCGGGAATACTTACAAGAGAAACGTGTTTCGCTATTGAATCACCCTGCCAAGAGCCCAGATTTAAATATAATTGAAAACATTTGGTCTATGATGGAGTTCGATCGACCACAATTAATCAATAGGACTTTGGAGGGATTGAATACATGTATTTTCAACAGATGGGAAAACTTAAGAAATAGACAAGGTATATCTATAAAACTCAATTGAACGTAGTTTTCAAGCGTATTAAGTTTGGATTCCATTTTTTATTTCCAGATGTTTTCAATAATTTATACGGAACACTCTCAAAAAGATTCAAATATGTCATAGACCATGAAGGAAATATTTATCACAGCTATTAAGTTTAAATTTTAAGTCGCTTATTTGTATTACTTAAATTATGATAAAAATAAAGAATTTTGCATAAACTAAAACATTCATTGTGTTTTATTAAATGAAAAATGTGAATATTGAGGAGCAGGTGGATCCAAGCTGGTCCAAAGTGTTTTGGAAATCGATCATATATGGCCAATTTCTTTTATTGTTTCGATTTTCCTTCCGATACGAAAAAAATCATTCGGCAGTTTTTTTGTGTCTCTGCTGATAAGGGCACGCTTATATGAAATTCTTGGAAACTCAGTATAATGCACACAACTAGCACTTATACAGGGTGTCTCATATAATCGGGTTTTCCAGGGGGTGGGAATTTTGAAAAACTCTTTGGGGGGTATGTTGGGGATAAAAAATAGAAAATTTCTATCGGGGCAGAATTTTGAATTTTTCTCCGGGGGGTGGGGGTGCCTCCAATTTTTCAAAAGTTCATCGGATCAAAAAATAATGTACAACAAAGTTATTCAGAATGATGAGAGAAATTTTTTAGGGCCCCTGCCCTCCAAGTCCCTCCACTCCTTAAGGGGGTCGGGGGGTCAAAAACCCCCCAAGATATAATTTTTTTGACCTGAAACCCCGAATTTTGGAATCAGCATGCAAAAATACTCAAGAATTGATATTTTGTTCGGGGCGAAGGGAGGGTCGATTTCGCCCCCCCCCCCCAAATGGGTGTTTCTCCAAAACGACATTTCGGAATTTTTTCAGCAAATATTCCAATTGCTTGGTATTTTCTACAATGTTGTTCACACACAGGCCAAATCGTGGTTGAGATGTCAAATCACAAATGTCATTAGTTGTCCCTATCGAAATCTGCTATCAAGCGAAGTATATATTGGTTATTGTATTACATTTCGTACGGGATTTATTTATTATATAAATATAAAAAAAACAATGTGAAATGTGAATAAAAAAGATAAAAAATTAATGTCGTGACGAATTATGTGAAAAAATAAATATTATATTTCAATTACTCAGCGGA
>NW_022199083.1:0-18001 GCF_009176525.2 Contarinia nasturtii
ACCACAATTTGAGAGATATTGATGCAGATACGATGCTTTGCCGGCGGTAATATTGTTTGCCAATATGCCATCGCTCGTGTTTACAAGTTCAAAGCTCACTGTTGCAGCGTATATAATATATTAACCTACTGTTTTGAAAAAAAGAAATAATTCGTTTACAAATTTGCAGCGGAAGCACATTGGCATGAGTATAAAAGTCAACATTGGCATGAGTTTTTGTATTCATATCTCATATGCATTTTGAATTTTATTATTTATATTCCAAGTCCAAAATTCTGAAACTTGCTATTACTTAGTCGAATGAATGACAACATATTTTTAAGTTTATCAAACTCTTTTCACATTTTACGCACCAAATGATGCAACCCATTGTGGAGATTTTACTAACGCACTTCAATTAAAATTTTTGAGTGCATAAATACCTTGAATTTTATTTAATGAAACTAAAAATAATAAAGTTTACTTAATTTTAAGTCTGCATTAAAAGGACAAAAGCGCAATTTAATTATAAAATTCTGCTGCTCATTTTGAAATAAAAAACTTGCAGATGCAAAAAGGAATCATTCATAGTTTTTGTTGTGAAATGTGCTTGTTTGAATTCTGCGCCACATTAATAATGATTTAAGGGACCGAGAATAAAACTGGGAACACAGAAGCGTACTACGAAACTCAAAGTTTGAATTGGTTTCCAAGAAATGCTTCATCCGTAAGAAGCTAATGCTTTCATTCCGTATTGCGGTAACATCTAACCAGTAAATATCCACAGTGGTAGGATTTTTTTTTCAAATTTCCTATTAGATGTGGTAGAGGGGTCCAAAATAACACGTTTGACATCAATTTTTTTTCCCCAAATTGACATGGGGTCTCGGTTTGCCACTTGAAGTGTCAAAAGTCCCCTTTTTGTGTTATACAGTGAATCTAATTTTTTTGATAGACAAAATAACAAACAAAGTAAGCAGAGAAACTCTCCACTAACATAGGATTCATATACGAATGGCGTGTGAGTGGAGTGTGTCATGCAAAATTTTGTCTACCAAAAATATTAGATTCACTGTATACGGTCATCTATATCTTTTAAACGACGCAAAATATTCGAATACTTTCTTCGGTAAAGTTGTAGCCCTTGAAGAGAAAAAAAAAAATTATCACCAAAGGAAGGGTCATTGACCTCTCCTTGGGAATAAAAATGACCCCAGAAGTAACCCATCATGACAATGACCAAAATGGGGTAGGAAATAGGAAATTTGAAAAAAAAAAACCACTGGGGATGTTTGCTGGTAAGGAATTGGATCGCGATCAAAATGTCACGAGTTATGCGATATTTTGCGACTTTGATGCGAAATTATTTGCAAGCGGCGCCTGAAAAAATTCACGAATTCGACCAACTCGCAAAGAATTCCGTAAGACAATTCATAAGAATTTGCGACTTTTTATTGAAATAGGTTAACATTAAAACTATGTTGGCTTTTCAGAATCCAATTTTTTAGACTTCGTATTCAAAGAACCAATTTATTTCCTGTTTTATTCCCATCGACTCACTCAAAATTGAATGAATAATTCTTTGAATTTATGTGAAAAGATTTTGCTATTTCGAGTCTGGTTCACTCTTTTGATCCAAGTTGGCGGATTTTCTGGTTGAAATATTCTCGATGGTACTTGTAATCAAACTTTGGATATGCTTAATGCTCATCAAAATGTTCTGTTTCAGTTTGGAGTGCAGCAGCAGCTTTTGTTCATGTTCATATTCAAAAGCGAAGAATACTATTATGAATTTATACTTTACACTGCAGCTGTTGCATTTTCATTGGCAAACCAAGCATTAAAAATAGCGTTTCAAATAAGTATAACTGAAATTCAATTACTTCGAAATCTGTTCAAGAATATACCGCTATATATAATTGAAAACACTCAATTAACGAATAATTTTTCCTTGGCCATTCATTCAAACTGATACCACATCTCCAATGTAATAAAATTATACAACAATTCAGGTTGAAAATTCCATAAATTTATATTCAACCACTTGGTTTTTATGTGTTTCATACAAACATTGCCATATAATGTTATAATATAATATATTTAATGCAATTTGATACTCATCAAATCATTTTACCTACATTAATTTTCACACGTAATTAATTAAATTCGCATAATTAAATTTCATGACACACACATGACTGCGCATTTGTAACACAATTTTTGAATACAAACTCATATTTTTGTATTCGCTTGAATAAAATAAATTGACATTAAAAATTTTTACATCATTAAATGATGTATTATAATATTATTATTTTCAAATAAATTACGCAATTTAATATGTACACATGGTTTCGATAGGAATGGATTATCAGAAGGCGGATTCAATTTTTGAATGTTATTAGTGCCAAAAAATTTATAATTAAATGAATTGAAAAGCATCTAGCGCGCTGTGTTTTTGTGATTTATAAAATTGGGAGCAAAATAGTTTTTTTTTTTTTACTTTGGTTGAAGGGCTGAGTAAAAAACAAACATTTTTGATGATATACTGACTTTTATTGAGATATAACTGCAGCACCATGGTGTTACAATAACGCGAGAGGAAACCTATATCGTACTCATAATATCAAACAACTACTATTATTTATTATGGTTTGCGGAACTTGACAATGTTGTATGTATTGACTTATAACAGGTTAGTTAAAAAAATGAAGTTCGCTGTACTCGCATTGTTCAACATAACAATTACTTCATTTTGCGACTGTTACTTATGCTTTTGCTTTCGTTTTTCATACATCATTTGTATGCAAGAAGCATTCCAATTAATCACGATTGAAATAACAACTCATATCTCGAATACTGAGTGTATTAAAGTTTTATCTTGTTGTTCGTTATATTTCTCGAATATTTTCTGAATAAGTTTACATAGAATCTTGAAGATTTTCTGTGTTATTAACATTTTTTACTGAATCTTTTTATTAAAATGTTTTCAATGCCTCAATTAAAAATGTGGAAATGAATTTCTTCCAAAATATGATTCTATTGTGTTTTGAGATCTCTCAAAAAAATTACGTGACTTGATCATGAAATAGTGCGTTCACCTAGTTTTTTAATACATTTGAAATACTTCAAGAGCAAACTTAGGAAGTATACGATCGCATGTTATTATTCGAGTGACACAATATGTGTCTTATTATGAATTCAATGTGTGCAATTTTTGTTTTTAATTCGAAATTTACTTTTTTCAATGAACATTTTGTGTTTTGGTTTTTAAGGTCAGTCAAAAGTTTAAACATTTATTAAATTCATATTACCTATTTATAGCTTAATCATCCCCGCAAAACGACCAACATTTTTGATGCCTCAAAGAGATCAGAGTAGAAAGGTTATATTTTCACTTCAGCTATTTTAGCGACAATTCAGTTTTCAATAATGAAATTCTTTGATAAATCCGTTTTAACAGTTGAATTCCTTCATTTTTATTTGAATTGAACATATTGAAATGCTGAGAATTAAGATGATTCATAGTTGGCTATGGTCTTCAAATGTATCACAGAATGGTTTCAGCGCTTCAGATAATTAAATGGCATTTAGTTTTTTGGATCAAAAGTGATATTTTGATTTTTTAGATTATGAAAGTGTATCATGCCAAAGTCCAAAACAATTCATGAATATTTATAAATGATTTGTCTTATCAATATTTTTATGTTAAATTTGCATATTATAGCAACTAAACTAGAATCATTCTTATTTTCTTATCTCCTTTTTTTAAATGCATTTTTCAAATGTTATTCAGAATTTATATCTGAATGAAAAACATACTCTCCTGTCGATATATTCAATACGTAGATATGTAAATTAAATTTACTAAATTTACAAAATAAAATATAAAGCGTCAACTATCCCCATGCGTCTCTTACGGAATATTAATAGCACAACAATTCACTCAATAAAGAAAACTATAAAGGCAATGGAATACAGACTGGCCGTAATTAGTTTCATTCAAACCGTCAAAGTGATCAAAAGAAGCAAGGATGAAAAGAATTGTGACACTATTTTTGAGTGCACTATTATGTGGTGCATTAGCAGAATATCAAGCTCAACAAGTGCTATCGTCTCGTCCAACTGCTGTAAACAAAAATTTCACAAATGAAAAGCCTCACAATAACGAAGGAGATTCAGTACCTGCCGAACAACCACTGACAAAAGTTGCAGAATTAGAAAGTTCTGAATCAACGACGACTTTTGTATCGAATACTTTCAACGGCACTGTCGAGTACATTCAAACTACCGATGAATTACAAGAAGTCGATCCAATTGAAAAACAACCATATATTTCAATTAAAGGTAATATGGATTTCTATATTTCACTGAGACATGTATATACCAATTAAAAATCGAATATGTAAACATTAATACGATTCATTCGAGAAATTGTTATTTACTCTATCTTATGAGATGATAGATTTTGCATAGTAGTAAACACAGTGCCCAGGTTAACAAAACATAATATTGAACAATTTTACAAAATAAATTTGAGATATGTACACTGCCGTTTAAAAGTTTGAGAAATATAATTATTTCCAGAATATTTACTCAAGTGTGACTTTTGTATGAAAATGAAAGCATGTATATTATAGCGATCAGCGCAAATAAATCTGCAAAGGACCTATAAATTACGTGCCAAAATTCAATTTATAAAATGTTTTGGATATAATTAATCGAATCCTTCAAAAACCGCCAATTTGCATGAAAATCTGATGGCCTTAAACTTTTGAACGGTAGTTTAGGTCAGAAACAGTAATGTGCGTCACGCTCTGCTCGCACTCCATTTAAAGCAATATATTGGGTTTCGAACACGCAGATGTGCTGCCACCTGGTATCTCAAAGTTAAGCTGCTATAAAGCATGTTCTTGCAAATGAAGAAGAAGAGGAAAGCAATGTCTTTACATAGGGTTGAACTTATAAATGTCAGAGAGCAGCACAACTGCAGTATTCAAAGTGCGATTGCCCTTCTATGTGCGTAATTTCATTTTCGAAATTAAGGAACACATAATGCCCTTTGATTTCTTTTCTTCCTTATCATTTGATTTGAAAAACGTGCCCAAAGACTGACGCCACTCTTATCACGAAAATTTATTTATAAACCGAACTTGTGGTAAACATCAGTTAATTTGGGTTCTACTCGTATTTTGTCATTGACTAGCTTACGTTCTCGAAATAAACTTTTCTATACTGTAGAGAAGATAACATTTCTACTGCTTACACTTCGGATTGTCACATACATTCAGATTACGAATTATGTTGTACAAAATAAGGACATTATGTTAAAAAAATAAAATAATTTATACAAATAATATGATTTCTTGGCTGCATCCCAAAAAAAAAACAAAGTTAAGAGAGATTTCATTCATTATTATCGTTTCCAATACTCTCGGGAATCTCACGAAAATATTTATTTTTAATTGTAGATGCTTTTATTGTTTTCATATTATTTAATAAAAAAATCGTAGTCAGAATAAATGAAAGAATGATCTAATTAAAAAAAACTTCAAAACAAATTTCATGGTTATCTCTATTGAGTACATTGCTGTGGTTTGTTATGCTGCTATACATAAACAAAAATAAAATGGTTAGAACTATGACGAAAATGTTTATGTCATTCTTGGCAAAAAGCCACTGTTTATAAAGTTCAATGTGTTTTTTTTAATATGCGCATGTTGAGAAACAGAACCAGAGCGCATTTAATTTTTTCCCGAATATAATGAGTGTTATGAAAGTCAGATTTCGGAACATTCAATACAAACAAACCACGATTTCACTTAAAGAAAATTGATAAGATAAACATTAAACAGAGATGAAAGATTTCACTCATAATTTCTTATTCTCGTTATCACTTTATGTATATTCTTACGCTTCTTGTTTTGAAAATTTCTTGGACATAACATAATCCAATATAAACACTTGTTTTATGCGATGTAATCCTAGTTGAATCGCAATAGCTGAACAAAGTTGACATAATTGTTTTAACTAAACATAATTTTACTAATTGTCGGTTGTATTGTTTTTAAATTGACTTCCAAATACAATTAAATCGGAAAAAGTTTACAAAAATGTTGAATTCAAACGTTTCTATACCACTATTTTTCATAATTTTTTTATTGGCCGTAAACGGCCATAGTTACCATGACAAATATCGTCTTCAAGTACATTATTCAATTGAATCGGGATGGGGGAATGATCCAAATGGATTGATTTATGCTGGTGGATATTATCATCTATTTTATCAACATGATCCAAACGAGACTGTATTCATAGACCGAATTAGGTGGGGCCATGCTCGATCAAAAGACTTAATTCATTGGGAGACTATGCCAATTGCCATTGATATGTACAATGATAACTCAATTTACAGTGGATGCTGCATTAGTGATACGAATAATGTTACCGGATTTGCAAAAAATCAAACAGAACCACCACTCATTGCAATATATACGCTCAACAAATCAAACGAGAAAATAAGTCAAAGACAAGCAATTTCATACTCTTTGGACGATGGAATGACATGGACACAATATGTTAATAATCCAATCATTCCAAATCCGGGAGTGGCCGATTTTCGTGATCCAAACGTTTTTCACCGTGATGGAAAGTTTTACATGACTTTAACCGTTGGTGATCGAATTCGATTTTTCTCTAGCGTCGATCTTAAAATATGGCATTTCGAATCGGACTTTGGAGTAAATCCTGACGCAGGTGATAAATCGGGTGTTTGGGAATGTCCATCAATAATTACATTGAAAGATGAACAAGGCTACGTACATGACATTTTGATTGTTTCGGAAAATGGACTATCAAGCGGCAGTATGACACAATATTTCGTTGGAAAATTTAATGGAACTCATTTTATTAATTATAATCAATCAAAATTACTGTGGTTTGATGATGGCTTTGACAATTACGCAACTATATCATTTAACAATAATCCGTTTGATGACACTATTATGATTGGTTGGATGTCGAACTGGTTGTATGCAAATAATACGCCAACGTCAACATGGCGTGGCCAGTATACAATTCCACGTAAAGTGACACTTAAGACTGTCGATGAAAAACTTTATCTCGCTCAACGTCCGATTGACGAACTAAATAACATAATTGATTCATCGAAATGTTGGTCATTGTCACAACCAACGAAACTAAGCGGCTATCAAATACTTGATTTAACCGAACGAATTCCATTTGAACTGGGACCAGCTTACACACTTGAATTTGAATACGATATTGAACATGTCACGATGGGCGAATTAGGCATAAAATTCAGCAATAGTTTTGACGAATTCATATCGTATAGTTTCGATTTAAAAAACAAGACGTTTGAATTTGATCGTAGAAAATCTGGGAATGTTTCATTTAGTCCACGTTTTGCCAATACGACCGTTTTTAAACGTATCAGCAACAGCAATATATTATCTGCAAAGCTCATCTTGGATACAACATCAATTGAAAAATTTATCGACGATGGTTTGAATACATTCACTGCAATATTCTTTCCAACTGAACCATACAATAAAATTCAATTATTTGCTGCTTTTGAAAATGCACGAGAATCAGCGATCATTTCAACGTTAAGCGTATCAAAATTGAAGAGTATTTGGTCAGAGTCATAGTTTAAATCACATTCAGTGTTCTACAAAACCATTTTATCCTTGAGTCATTTTCTATATAAATCCAAAGATAATAACGATAGCAAATAATATTTTGGCACGATTTTAGCATATAATGATTAATGTAGACACAGTCAAAGTTTTTATCGTATCAAAAGTCAAAACAATTGTTTTTTTGAAAATTTAAAATAAATTTGAACTATGATAAGAAGTATTGAATACTGATATTCGGTTGGTTATGCCGTTTAGATTAATCAAATAATTGCCAATCTCTCATTAAAAATGTTGAAATGAATATTTTTAAATTGTTTATAATAAGCACTTTTGTAGATACTTTTATAGAAGAATAAATTCAAATGAAAAATATACTTGTTCTTTTTCTTTAATAAATGGACACAATTATATTTAAATGGAAGTCTTTTAAGTATATATTGTATAAAATAGCACGGAATAACGGCGACATAGTGCACGTATCGTTCGAGATTCATATGTCTATGACATTGGATTCATATCAGCGCAACACTTATGTTAGAATTTGAATGTGAAATTGGAAACATCACGAATCATCTTACGAATGGTTTTTAACGTTAACCTTGTCAACCGACAAACTGTTGGTGAATTGGTTTCGACTGAAAATGCTCCAGTAATAGAATTCATGAATGGATTATGATAACCTTTTCAAAATTGTATGGCATGTTTTTGACTATAACAGTTGAAGCAGATACGTTCAACTAATTATAAAAGCGTTGAACTTATTTTCGATGTATATGTTGTGTAATATAGCCACACAGAATCGAAGAATATAGTATAAAATAGAATAAAATGTTGATTGTACGTTCATGTATGTGTACATGTGCTAAGCAGTGCCATTGGACAGATGCTGTGGACATGTGCGAAGCAAACGTAAAAAATGGTCTGATTGTATGGGTGATCATCAAAATGATGACAATTCAGTTTTCATTTATTTCTTTGAAAAGAAGAAATGTGGCAATTGGTTCAAATTTTACTAAATGAACGTGTGTATTTGAAAGTTGAAAAGAAATTTATAAAAGTGAAATTGACTGTGAATGTTTTGACATTGACATTATCGGAGACGTGTTTATGTATTTGAACATTAACAATTTGACTACTTTGAAACGTTTTGCGTTTTATGTTTACTGATACACACGTGTATGATGTCAGAGAACTCACAAAATAGTGTGACAGTTCTCCTCTTATCTTCGAAACAAGCAATACGCACGAGTTTGATTTATTTTTTTATGACTCTATTTTGAAGAAATGCGGAACACTCAAGTTGTGTAAAAAAAAACTCACGTCAAAAGGAAATGAATTGAATATAAAGAGATTTTTTGAGTGCATATTACTCATTGTTATACGGTGTTATACGAAGATAAAATTAAAAATGGATAGTTGTGCTGTAAAAAGTATCGGAGAGAGTATGTAGAAATAAAGAGATTGTGACTATTTAAGCAAATATTTTTTACATCCATTTTTGTGTTTATTAAAAGATGTTAAATTTCGTAATGAGTTTTGTTGTGAATTTTTCATTTTTGTGTCGATAGCTAAATTTAAAAATTAAATTTTATTTCGATATTTCGCTTCTTCATTCAGTTTTCTTCATCATTTTATTCAATTCGTTCCACCTCTTCTTCGTCGCTTAGTTCAATCGAAAAATTTACATGTTCGTTTGTCGCTTCCGCTTGAAATTCTTCATTTGTGTGCATGTCCCAGTTGATATGACTACATGATATATCGATTTTTTTTATTATGCTGAACTATTTGAAGATTCTCAGATATCGCATTGTCAAATTCGGCATGAATTTCGTAAGGCGTATGAACGTTTTCAATGAGAAATGGTTGTCTTACATAAAATTAATCGGTATGTGCGTGTTTATCGCGCAGTTTTATCTATTTTAAATTTAAATTACTCATATCAAGTTCTTCTACGTATCGTGTAATATACCATATGGTTCCAAACAAAATGTATTTCAAATGTATTTTATTTTTTTAGGTAAAAAGCCAAGCTACAAGGAGAAGTATCGTCTTCAGGTGCATTTTTCAGTGCCATCAGGTTGGATGAATGATCCAAATGGTTTGGTATATGCTGGTGATTATTATCACTTATTTTATCAATATAATCCAAAAAGTACAACGTTCGGATCACCGCATTGGGGCCATGCTCGTTCAAAAGATCTGATACATTGGGAGAATTTGCCGATTGCTTTGAAACCAATAGACTTACCCGAAGGAGTTGGTGATATATTCAGCGGATGCTGTGTGAGTGACAAAAACAACGTTGCCGGATTCACACCAAAATCAATGACAGACACAAATGCTCTCATTGCAGTTTACACAATCAATTCCAATGTATCTCAAACACAAGCAATATCATACTCACTTGACAATGGTATCACATGGACGGCATATAAAAATAATCCGGTCATTCAAAATCCAGGTGTGGCGGATTTTCGTGATCCAAACATTATCGAACGAGATGGAAAGTTTTACATGACATTGGCTGTTCATGATCGCATTTCATTTTACTCAAGTAAAGATTTGAAAGAATGGCGTTGGCTCAGTGATTTTGGCATAAAACCAAATGAAGGCGATAAATCCGGTGTATGGGAATGTCCATCGCTATTTTCAATCAATGATGAACAAGGCAACGTGCATGACATTTTAATTGTTTCGGAAAATGGGCCATCGCGCGGAAGTCTTTTACAATATTTTATCGGTAAATTTGATGGGAATAAATTCAATAGCTACGACAAATCAAAATTACTATGGCTTGAAAATGGTTTTGACAATTATGCGGCAATACCTTATCACAATGATCCACTCAAGAGGCTGATTATAATTGGATGGTTATCCAACTGGTTGTATACACAAGGGATACCGACATCAACGTGGCGTGGTCAAATGACCATTCCACGTGAACTATCACTTAAGCATATCAATGGAAATTTATATCTCGCTCAGCGTCCTGTTGATGAATTGAAGAATATAAAAGACTCATCGAAAAGCTGGTCGTTATCGAAAAATTTGGATATAAAGAACAACCAAACTTTTGACATAACATCAATTATTCCATTAAAAATCGGTTCAGTGTTAAGTTTAGAATATGTATTCGATATTGGAAATGTTACGAATGGTAAGGTCGGGCTGAAATTTGGTAATAGCCTCGGTGAATTTGTAACATTTTTGTATAATATTGAGAAAAATGAGTACGAATTTGATCGCCGGAACTCTGGTAATGTTTCGTTTGATATAAGATTTGCCGATATCGTGCCCACCGCCACACGAATTTCCAACGATAGTTTACTTTCTGGACAAATTATTTTGGACACAGCATCAATTGAAATTTTTGCCGACGATGGTTTGAATACATTCAGCGCATTATTTTTCCCAACCGAACCATTTGAACATATTCAAGTGACCAATGGCATTGAGGATTATGGAAAATCAATGACCATTCAAAAGCTGAACGTTTCAGCTCTAAATAGCATATGGAAACATTAGTTTATTCAATTGTATAATTTCGAATATATTTTTAAATAAAAATCAGTATTTTTTGAAAACCTTTGACAGTTATTCTTTTTTGCTAAGAGGCAATACTGTTTTTTTTTAAATTTCTTTGGGCTCTTCAATAGAACTCTTTAATATACTCTATTGGTAACGATAGAGTTCTCACTTATTCCTAGCAACAGAATTGATTATATTTGACAATTAACAGTTAAAGCTAGAGTTAAAGCGATATGTGAAGCCGACACTATTCTTATAACGTGACTCGCAATGTATCGCATCGAAATGTTCGTAGAATGAATAACACAACAATCCAATCGATTGAGATATTCTATAAGAGTTAAGCTTCTTTGATGAATTATTAATTCTCACATTCTTATAAGTTGTATAACATTTATCTTTATTAAAATAACTATTCGTTTTGATCCGTAAGTTTTGCATGACATTGGCACCATCTAATGATTTATAGCTTTAATTACAGTACTTCTTGAAAAAAAAAATAGAGAAGAAAATGAGGCCAACGCATGAAAGAGGATAAGCAAGTGCCTAAAAAGTGATCTCATATTTATCAAGTATGTGCACAGGCAATAAATAATACCGATCATTATTTAAGAGCTGATAACAAGTTAGCGAAAGCCAATCAGTCTCTTTGTTTTCCAACGTGGGTCACAGCAATAAATAAAACTTCAATATCTTTACTATTCAACTGTCACACAATTACAGACAAACATTTTATTTTGTGCAATTTATTATACAATTGAGTACAGCTCCTTTAAAACTTTTGCGGGTAAGATGTTCGCTATAAAGAGGTTAACGCATAACATTTCAATTCCTTGTTAATCAATAGTTTTAAAATTGAAATAACACTAAATCTCTTCAATATTTTCAATAATCAAATTGCTGTCGTGAGCATATCTCCTTTTCATCGTTCTTGCCAGCACGAAAATGTATTTTCGTTGTAAAAGTAACATTAAAGTAAGCATTGTTCAACAAAACCAATTCCGACTCGAAGATAAAGTGAATTTCATTGGAAAACTTGCACGCTTGAATTGAAGTTTGAAAGTGAATTTCGGTTTCATGCTTCAAATGATGTTAATCACATTGTTGGCATCGATTCATCGGTTTTCCAATCGTGAAAATATGTGTAAGATTTTGCATTTGTTTGAAAATCAATTTGACATTTGAATGAAGCAATCGGATAAGGGTTTTCGAAGCGAATTTGTCATGAGCACAATACACAAGACACAATCAATTGGTTGCACAGGACATATTGAGTACTTTGCAAATGTCTTCAATATGAGCTGCGAAGCATTGTTGAACGAAGATAAATGAATGGCATTGCTCAGAGAATATATGCAATGCTATCATTGCCATTCATTACCATAAATCAATGGAAAATTGAATGCAAATTTTATGTTCGTTTTAAATTTCTGAAGACATTAAGAGCGATAACATTGACCCGACGAATCGGTGAATATTCATCGTAAATTTTGAACAATTCTTCATTTTGAGCAATTGAATTATTGAACGACAGTTGTAAACAATTCAGAGGCAGTTCATTGACTCGTGAATTGAGTTCAGTGACCAATTGAGATAATAAGGTCGTATTTGATGATGATAATATATACAAATTAGTTCCATTTGAATTAATGAACAAATTAACTTTTGTACCTCATTAAATGCTGAGTAGCAAAAGCAAATAAATTATTTGTCAGAAATAAACATCTATCAAGCATTTAAGAAGCATTTTTTTCACGCATTTATTTGAAAGTGGGTTCCAGTATGAATTATTTCATAAGGGTTTTTACAGTCAAAAAAGTGGCAGAAAAAATGGCAAATTCAAACATTTGCAAAGCATATTCAAATTAGCCACGACTTTTCAATAAATGCTCTCTTCTTTCAACGGTCTTTTTTGGATGTGTTCCAAATGAATACAATATGATGGAGAGTACAGTTTTGTGGTTCAAGCTCTTGTGGTGGCACCAGGGCGCACGAGGACCAGAACAAAGAAAAGAAATTAAAGAAGCGTCAACAAACGTAATTGAGTTTCGGTGGTGTTTCATCTTATGGGTTGAATAACTATTATTCATTCAAAAAAACATTAGCAAGTTTGTTGGCAGCTTCGGTTTATTCGTTTCGTCTTCTCTCATTCTACCATTTTTTCATTTATTTTTCAACTCTTTAAGTACGCGATGAAAGAATGAAAATTATTATGTTAAACAACTTTTTTTTTCTGTTCTACCGCAATGCTCTCATATTAAATTGAATTTTTATCGGGGTGATGTACAAAAACCGGAAGGAAAAATAATTGAATGGAGAAATTGCGAACCTGTTTCGAGTTCGTCGTATTTTTTTTTCATCGTTACTAAATTGAGTGGCACATATTAAGTGCTTGTTGAAGATATTTTCATTCGAAGTTTTTGTGACGGTAACAGCCACGTTCAGCGCAAGAAAACGAGTATTTATCGTAAAATGAATGTAGACAAAAATGGTTATGAAAATTGAATGTCTTGCGCAAATTCTCATTTTTACCAGTTTATGAATAGTTTCAATGGAAAAAAACGTTCCATTGAATTGATTTAAGGATGATTAGAAAACTAACCGTTCGTTTTACGTAGTTTATCGCAGTCTCGTATGATGTCACGTCATAAAGAATCTCATTTTTTGGCAGATTTGATCATTAAATTCTGCTGGGCATTTAAAAAAGCAATCAACGGTATAATGAATGAACAAAAAGAGATATCAAGAACAATCTACTGCAGAGATTTTATTGCGGATGACCTTGCAGAAAAGTCGGTGATGATGATGGGCATTTTCGACGTGAGCATACATTGTGCGCACATAATTTGATTCTTGCCACAGACATTTTGATGTTAAGCACTTGATGCGTCCTATTTATTTCGCCAAAAGTTACACTTGAATCGTTAAACAATGCAGCAGTTTATACACCTTTCAAACGTTTATTTTTATTTCTTGCAAGATGGTAAAATATTTAAATGGAAAATTATTCAAAATTGTGGTCCAATTTCGCTTTAAAGCCTTTAAATTTCGCTATTTCACGTGATGGCATGTCCTTTTCATCAAATTTAATGCCAGTTCCTCTTTGCTCCATTTTCAAATAGACTGGAAGATATTTTCAATAAATAAGACTTGAAAACTTTGAACCACACATCGCTCGGAATATGTTCTCCAGATATTCTAATGAATTTCAAATGAGGTAATAAATATTTCACACCATGTGTGCCAATACTGTCACAAACATTCCGGAAATAATTGGAAAACTTTCGTAAGTTCAGCAAACTTTGTGAGAGGAAATGCATTAACCCGACTTTGTGATGAATATTAAAGCACATCAAAGTGTTTAGCTAATCTGTGTCGTTTATCTAGAAAATTGAAGAAAACAATTATATTCAGAACATCAAATGAGAAGTGAAAAGGTTTACACTCCCGAGATTAATTGAAATAATGACTGTTTTTTTCTATGCTATTTGTGCACATAAAAATGCACCGAAAATGCCGTCGTAATGAATCAGTTTGAAGTTGCTCCAAACAATTTGTCATTGGTGTCAACAACTTCTCGAAAGTACACATCAAAAAAATGGAAGCATTATTCTTTTCAGCACAAATTGTAAATGCTGTTTACAGTGACATATCTCATTAACACATCGTTGAAGTGTTGTAAAAAGTTGAAAATTTGATTAATGACTCTGTGATAAATTACAGGATACAATAAATGCCAACAATAAAATATGCTACCATTGTTTAACCAGTATTTCTATTTGATGTTTATTTTGGAATTGCATTTCCAATCTTTAACATACTATATGCGCTGTCGAAAGATTTTAACACTTTTGAGTTGTACGAGAGAACTCGCGGTATCCTTATCGAATTCATTCACTTCTTTAGAACTTACGTTTTGTATGAACTATCAAATTTTTTATGTTTCGGCAATCAAAAATGTGTTTATTGGGCTACCGCCGTGTCAATAATTTAGCTCTGCACCGGCCTAACTTATTCATTATGTTTATTTAGCTGTTGGCCCGTTAAGCCGAAAGCTCAGAAAGGTTAATCACCCCACCCAAATATCGATTAACATTTCCGTATTGAATGTATTCCAAAATTTTTGTTAGCAGGGGATACCATAAAATCATATAAAGTGCACATGTTGTTTTGCAGTCATGACGAACACAATTCGCATGAGAGCGATAACAACTTACGAACAGAATCACATACAATTTACATAAAATATACACAGTTGTTCCACTTTTACATTTCATGCATATAAACAACAGAATTTACCATAATAAAACAGTAGATGATGAGAGGTGACCACATGCATTTCCTATTTGCCTTTAAATTAAATGTATATAAATTATAATTCGTCAAGTCCAATTTGCATATGTCGATACATTATTTTAAAACCAGATGATCATATATATCGAACGGCGACCACGGCGACATTTTGGTAAACGCCAACTTAATTTAAATCAAATCAACGAAGTATTAAATCCAAAAGCTTTTAACAAAACAAAAAACGATAGAACATGAACCACAAAAAGCCTTCGTTTTTATATTTTCAATGCATCATGTGTAGCTATTGCATCATTTTACAAAAGAACATGTATTGTGAATTCCAGAGATGAAATCGAATTTGTGAATTATTGCAACTGAATAGAGCGTAATGTACTTGTTTGAATGACTAATACAAACAACTTTAATCACACCAACACATTCATAGCTATGTATGGTTCCCAGCAAGAGCGCATTTCGGAAGTGACTATTTCATGCTTTGATGAAAGCTAGCAACTTTTCTCACTTTTTCTATGCAACATTTCCGTGTATATGGCGTTAAATTCACAGGTATCACAATTGCATTTACGAGATTATAAACTGTGACCGTAAATGTAACATCATGAAATGAAAAGGTGTTTGATTAAGATTGGATTTTGTAATTGTACAGCTTTTCAATAAGTTACATGAGCCATAAAAATGCCATGAAATTAATCAGAAATACGGCGTACAACCATTGCTATTAATCACAATGTTGTACATGTGTAAATTTAATGGATATCGATAAGATTCTCTCAGTTCAAATAATTAGAATCAAGAATAGCATTTAATAATAAGTTTCCAGGTCATTTTTTACGAATGTTGTTACTTAAAATTGTTGCAAATAAAAATGTCTTTGAATGCTCTGCTCATATAAATATGAAATGAGTAGATTTATTTTGGCTAGTTGACCGGCAAATTGAAGTGCCTCGAAATTTGAACCTCAAATATTATCCAAACGAGTAAGGTACAATTAAAAATAAATTGCGGTACAATTAAGTACATTTTTGGTACAATTATTTAAACCTAGTCCCAAGTTTCGACTTTCACATGTGCGGACATTCGAATATACATCCACATTTATTTGTACCGCACATGATTTTTACCAATTTATTTATGGGTTTCCACGAGAAGATGAATAGTCTGAACGTGACAAGTAAACCGTAAACTTGATAGACTAGAAGGAAAATCGTGATCTCATGATTCTCAAGGTTTTTCGAATAGGTGAAACACTGCAGCAAGGGGCTTATGACATATGTGAATCGCAAGAGTCTCATGTAAATTATACTAATCAATAAGAGTCTAGATATGATTTGCAAGTCTTCTTATGATTTTCGAGCCAGTAAAAAGTCTCAATGACAGGTTTTATGCGAATGTCAAATCAAAACAATTTGTTGAAAGAAAAATACTCATAAGTTTTCAGAACATTACATCGAAATGGTAAATAAATATTTTATTTTTTTAAAAAAATAAATAGAATAGTAAATTTTTCGAAAAAATAATTTTATATGTCGCAAATTCAAAAAACGATATAATAGTTTTTTCTATAGTAAAAAACCGTTGTTCTTGAATCTCTAGGGCCAAAACGAATTGAAAAATGATTTTTGTGCATTAAAAAAATGGTGAGCTGATTATAATTCTTTAATGCGCACAGTATGCGGAAAATAAATTTGGAAATATTTTTATTATTTAGATTAGAAGGTAAATAACTTATATAGATTTACAGAGGATACTTTCAGAAAAGCTAATAATACTGTGATTCTTTTTTTTCGATGAATGGTAAACGATCGTTTTTGCGTATTGCGTAATTAATAAAGTATAATAATTGCCATAAGTGTTACAGAAATAAGTTCGTATAGAAATTCACAATTATTTTCATTAGTATGAACATGAATATGAATTTTCAACAAGTTTTTCTTTTAAATTTGCAACATTTCTATTTTGTTAAGGGAAATAAACCCTTTGATATTTTTGGCACTAAGGCTACACTGTGCATAAATAAATAAATAAATTAGCAGTGTGCGAAGGGGGCGAGCTTTTTCTGAAGTTTGGAAAACTCTTTCGATTTGCAAACCATTGTTTCGACGAGAGAAAAATTCTTTTGATTTTCTCTGGAAGAGTGAAGACCATATAGTGAGTGCTGAAAAGTTGGCGATTATATGTTGCACAGCTTTAAAGAATAAAAAATCACTGACATTCTGGCACAAACCGTAAGAAACAAAATCCTTTCATTTTTACTAATGACTTTTGGCGTAGCGAAACAGATGTCAATGACTTTGTACAACATTTCCGAGCAAAAAGAATTAATTGGAATGAATTCATTTGAAATTGCTTGAAGTTTTCCTTCAAGTATTTGTGTTCTGAGCAATTTGGGCTTTTGAAAACTTGAAGCTTAAATAACAGCTTGTCAACAGTTGGTCATCCTAACGCCTTTACCCATCTTAACTTAAGAAGAGAAAAAAAGAATCGATTATGTTATCTTGTTGAACACAACAATTGCCGTC
>NW_022199084.1:0-6649 GCF_009176525.2 Contarinia nasturtii
TCTCTCTCTCTCCCGTACACACATATACGTTCCCAATTATTTTAATAAATGATACTCAAATTATACAATTTATTTTCATTTTGCATCATAAAAACCACTTTGTATGTCGTTCGAATCGTCGAAGCGTCGCCCATCAAAAGGAATTGTGGATTTTTGTACAAAGTGTTTATGGCTTTGATGTTGCTAATGATGTCGATTCTATTTCGACTCTTTCCACACTGTATGTTGCAATGCCATACAAATATATTGCCTTTTAGTCAGACAAATGTACAAAAAGCTCCATCTGTGTTTCTCTCTCTCGAGATATATGGCAGTGATATGAGCGCATTTCATTGTATTTATTTAGGAAAATTATTTGTGATATGAATTCATTTTGGCGCGTTGAATTTGTGTCGTGCTAATGAAAATGATAAATCCCTTGTCTCTTTAATACACTTCTATCTCCATCTATATTCACATGTACCTCAAGAGTACATAATAATGTGCTCGTTGTGTCTGTGCTATCTATGAAATGTTTGTTGGACGAATGGAAAAAGCGCCTTGTGTGCGCTATTCCATGTTCAGCTCAGCAAACACAGTTGATCACTTTTCATAATGGTGAAGGATACACACAAAGTATATCCGATACACAAAGACAAACACATCACATTGTATTCATTGGACTATCAATGTGAAAATTGAGGAATACCTTTTAGTTTGTTCATACAGTCCTCTATATCTCTATGTCTTCCCATTCTACCATGTTCGAAACCATTTGCACTACCACGTTCAATTCAACAAAACCATGGTTTCGTATTGTATTTTTTGCTTGTGGAACATCACACACACACACTCACTCATGGAACAGATTGAAAAGATTGCTTCATAGGTTGATGGTTGTGAAAACACTGACAAATCGGTACGGTTTACACGAAAGATACGGGCTTGAGATAAAATTTAAATAGAAATATTCTGTATTTATACAATGAATACTGCGGTTGGTCAGAAAATCAAATATACGGCTTTTGTCTGTGCAAATGTGTGGGATCCCATTTTGAGTGAAAAGCATTTCACTCTTTGCCCTGCTTTGCCCAACCGTTTCCATATTCACACATGAGAGTTTTTCAGAGCATGATGCACGATGATTTTATCGCATAAAACGTTTACATCGACTTTACGTTTTTTCAGATGGTTTCAGGTAATAAATGATGTGAACACACACCAAAAAGAAATATTTTCACCCGTCAACGAGAATTTCTCGTCACTTAAATGCTTAGAGAAAAAAAGCTTCCATAGTTAACAAAAAAAGATCGGAAATTTAAGCACGAAAAAAAATCTTACATTCTTCGGTGTGAAATACGTCGAATTGTTTGCAACTGACGATAAGAAAAAATGTCATTTTTTTCGACTCTTTCATCAATAACATTCATTCATAGTTACATGCTCGAAATTCTTAATCATCTAATGGTGAACTTATTTGGAAAAACGTTCTTTACATTCGTCAAACACATAGGGCTCATTTCACGCTTTTTTCATCGCTTTACACACATTATCAACATTACCAAAGTCGGGTCATCTCTAATAATGTGTCGGTCTCCCGTCCTTCTTCATCATCTAACAATCTTTCTCCACACGGAACCATTAAAAATAAAAGGAAAGCCACTCGTGCTCTCTTAACTTCGAAATCAGGGCTAAAAGCTATAAAATTAAATTGAAGGAAAACCTTTGCATTTGATAAAGTTCATTGTTTAGAGGTCAAAGGATTGTATTTTTTTTATGGCAAACGAATTCGAATTTCAATCTCAGCTTATGCGATATAATATCTATTTTCATTTTCGGTTACATTAAATTTATAGAAAATTTCTGATTACGCCAAAATTCGTCGGGATTTTCAACCTTTTTCCGCATTGCGTGGAATTTATCGAAACTGGCTCACGTTCGGCGAAACAAGAATATATTAAAATCATGTTTCAAATTGAATTTATCTGCTCACGTAACCGTTTGAAACGTTTTTCAAAGGAAAATGCGTAAAATCGACAGTGAATTTTATGTTCAACTGATACACCAATGGGAATACACACGGCGAGCATGATAGAAAGAGATAGGAAGAAGCTATAAACATTCTAATTATTGTTATTACGTTGATTTGTATATACGTTTATGTTCCCATATGCGCGTGATACAGATTGTATGAGGATTGAGGAGTGCTTGTGTTTTTTGCACTTCATGCATAACGTAATCGGTCGAAATTATGGTTGCGTAATTTTTTATTACATTCCTTTGGTTTGCATCTTATTTGTTATACATTCAGTGGGTACTCTTATCCCTACCATACAGAGGCGACGAGTGTTCTGACGATGATATAGAATGTAGCAGTGATAAAAGCATAATTAGTAGCAGCAGAAGATGACATGCTGTTGTATTTAAAGAGGACTATTAAAAAAAAGAACCGTCGTCGAGAAGAGAAGCGTTTGTTTTTGTTTTTATTGCGGGTGCGGGAATGTGTGTGTTTTGTGTGTGTGATTTGGGATTTTGATTGTTCAAGTGTGAACAAAATACTGTATTTTATGTATAAGTGGTGTCGAGCCGAACATATATGCGTGTACAAAACACACACACACACTTACGCACACTTGAAACGGTCCGACTGTGAAAAACCGTGGCTAAAAACACACAGACCATGAGTGTGCTACCGTTGATGATGACGACGATAATGTATGCAAATATGTATACCATTCCAGGCATTTTACATTCAAAAGATCTTTTCATACTCGTTTCGTCAAGCTCTCCCTTTTCTCTCTCATTTCGATTGTGCAAAAAAAAAACTTTGCATACATGAAAGGTATTCGTATGTAATCGCAGAACGACGTAATGTGTAAATGGCACGCGCGCATGTTATAATTAAAGTTTCATGCAAATAAGCTTTGAAAATGGGAATATTCACACACGATGAACAACACTGAAAAGTCCATATGCTTATGCAATGCAATCACAATGGGGCTCAATGAAGCAACGAATGTTTTGTTTGCACAACAGTAGCAGCAGCAATCGTCCACATTATAAATATGGAGCCAGAGCTATTATGCTTGTGCTCAAACTAAATGTCGTACGACAAGAAAATTAATTTTTTTCGTTACTTGCTTCATTTTGTATAAATTGTTCGGCATAATTTTTCCATCGTGCATTGGTATGTCTTTTTCTTCCACCGGAGCTGGAATGATTTGGTCGCGATGAAAACGAAAAAAAGAGATAGAGTTCATTGTGCCAAATTAATGGCAATTTTTATTATTGTTGAGCAAATCATTTGGATTTTGTTGTCTAAATCATCGTTTTACATGAAACACCTAACACGGTAAATGTTGCTAACGTCCAAACATGTATTCACTAATGTGAATAAATTTAGAATATTTTTGGTGTTTTTAGGTGATGTTTATTATCTCTCATATTTTATGTATTTATATTGGGCTTTGAACTTCGAACAACCGAAAAGTATACGCATTTTCATGCTCGTTTTCCTGAACAAATACCATTCTTTTCATCGCCATGGGTTTGGCGTTGGTGTTGTCTGGCGTCAACAACAATCAACACATTATCCATTGAACATATGTTCTTACCACGAAAAACGGTACCTAAGTATCCTGTGCCAATGCAATCATTGTTTTCAAATACAGCACCAGATCAAATTGCTGACAAAAAAAGGCGCGTGTATATAAAATGTTACAAGCCATAAATTATACGGCCCATACTTTTGGAAGCCATCCTAGGTACCATCTCGTTCGAACGCACCCGCATTGTGAACGCCACAAATTATGATTTACGTTTTACGAACCTTTTAATGCACTAACATATTTGCTCAATTTTAAAGTTATTTTGCAAAGTGGTTAACCAAAAATCGCTCAAAATGTATCGTCAAAAAATCCATCTGCGTCTAGTTCAAAGTGCAGAATATCTTGCCAAAAAAAGATGATGAGAGAGAGAGAGAGAAAAAGCTCACATTTCCATGTATAAACGCTTCGTACTCGCATATTTGGTACATTTCAGCATGCATAAGAAAATGCTATGTTATTCTAGACATTATTTGTGTCAGCCATGGCACAACGAAAACAAAACGACTCTTTCATGGAACGCTATATATATTCATTATTGTTTTGGTTATTCATTCAAATAAAACACTTCGGGCACATTTCATATTAGCTTACCTCAATAAACAAAAGTGTACGGGAATAGAGAGGGAGAGAAAGAGAAAAAAGAACACTTTCTTCTTTTTTATAATGTGAAATATTCACTCTAGGCTATGGTATTGATTTTCATGCCAACAACAGCCCATCTAACAATTTCTCTCATCTCTCGTTTTAGCTTTGGCAGCAAAATATTTGCGGTTTTGCTGTGAGCCATGAAAATCATGCGAAGATCTTTTTTTTTGTTTTTGGAAATGAAGTGAAATGTTCACAATGTTCGAACACTTCCGCTGACGTTGCATTAGCTCATTTGCTGTCTGATAATTTATGTACACAAAGTGTGCCTTTTTTCATCGGTGTTCTATAGATTATTTCATTTAAGTCAATTTTCAATGACGATGAATCAATATTATCCAAATAATGATTTTTGAAGTTTGAACTGACTTTTGTTTGCCGATTCGCATTAAATATCCCGCAAAAAAGGTGTACGCATTGTTCATCGGGATTTTAACTTACAATTTACTTTTCTATTACAAGCTTGCATTGCCACTCAAGGCATACAAAGAAGAATGAATCTCACTTGAATGTTTTGCAAGTGCTGCTAAGTAAAATACAAAGAACCTCGTTTTCATCAATTCACTTTGGAGATTCAATAAGCGTACACACCAGTTCACTCTATGCCTCTCTTTCTCACACCCTTGAGACTCGCGCGCTACCATCACTTGAATGCCACTTTGTATCCCGAAGCCTGAATTCAGTAACGTTTTAAATGAAAGTTCTTTGTACCATTTATTTCCAGTGGAAGTGCAATCATTTATAAAACACAAGTTCAAAAGAAAATTCCAACCAAATGCGATGAACAACTGCATAGTAAAAAAACGTATACACACACAATCTCGAATTGCGAAAACCGAGAAAGTAGTGCATACAGTTGTTGCATTGAGTCGACAAACATGAATCGCTCTTCCGCAAAATGCACATCTGAATCTGAATTTGGATCTGAAAATTTTGTCTTTTTCAGCGCAGAATTGTACACGAGGGCTGATGTCCTAAACTTGAAATTATGCTACAGTGCCAAGAGAGTGCACATTATTCAAAGTTTTTGCACAGCAAAGAGTAGAAAATAAATTTGTTTGCCGCGAGTGCGAGGATGAGATGTATACAAGGAGGCATGAGGTGTGTGTGTATGTGTGAGAGTGAATGTGACCGTGTGTACGGGGGTGGACATAGTGAAGTTCTATTTGTTCTTCTCGAAATGCTCTGCATTGGTATCAAGCAGTCTTGAACCGGAAAATGTCACTTTCACAGATTCTCTTGCAGTTTATGTGTGTGCCTGATAGTTTTTTCTTCTTCTTCTTCCATTCTTTGTTATACTTCTGATGCTCCTTTGTAATATCTGTGCTGCCATAAATCTATGTTTTAAGCGTTTGTACGTGTGGAAAACGACTGTGCTGGAAGAAACAAATCGCAAATCCACAACAATGTGAACATTATTTGTGCCAAAGGAGCCAAAAGTCACAACAAAACTTTTTTCTCTATCTTGAGCATTTCAATTTGTTTGGCTGTACAAATTCGTCTTTGTCTGCGGATTTGCCATTTGCCACTGAAATTTGGTTCCTTTTACCTACTTTACATACATATTTTTTTTTTTTTTTGCAAACAACTACCGTACCGACATCCTTTGAATAAATTTGCGCATAGAAATAATAAAACGTCAACGTGATAGCTTTTGAACGTGTGTTCACATCGAATGTTTTTGTGTTGCTGTATTTTCATCGACATACTCAATCAAACTGTCTCATTACCCCGTTGATTTGTGTCCAAATGGCAAACTTATCAACATCGACACGATTCACCGAAATCGAATCAAAAACATTCGAAAAACAAACAAACAGCATTTTCGGCACGAGAGAAAATGAAATAAATGTTGACTTGTTACATTTTTTTCATCGATACTTTGTGATTATTTTTTTTCGTCGCTATTGCTACGTGGAAAAAATGATTTTTCATTACATCGAGCAGAAATGTTCTGTTTGCATTTGACGTTCGGTGTTTTTCATGCAAAAGCATACAAAATCAAAACGAAAATTTCAAAAGTCGGAATGGAAATGTCGTTTCGCTCGAATTCACCCACTTAACGTATGAGACCTCATTACGTAATAGAGACGCATCGCATTGGGTGCTGGTTGGTGGTACTGTTGGTTGGTTTTGGGTTTAGGTTTTATTTGACTGCGTGAGCACACGAAAGAAACGCAAAGAGAGGGAGAGAGTTTTGAGTTAGAACGCGTACAAGCGCCATCATTACATTTGAAAACTACTTTTTTCGTTTACGACGCAGAAAGCATGAGCACAAAAACTTTTAAATTATGCTATGCTGCCACGCTATTCAAACGCAACCATACACAGCATAAGTGCAAAATATGTGAACGTATAGGGTGCTTTGCTTGCCTATACTCACCACACTCATGGGCTTCATCACCTCAACTCAATTG
>NW_022199085.1:0-9066 GCF_009176525.2 Contarinia nasturtii
CACTAGAGCATTCGAGAGAGGCATGGCAAATGGCAGGCAACACTGTGTGTGAGAGATGAAGAGCGTACAAAGATAGCGCTTGTTTTATGCAGTTATTATGCAATTTATTAAACTAGTAAAGGTATCCAAGTGTGAATCGAATTTCTAGAATTCTATTGCGTTTTTTTACCCAATGTCAAACATGCCACTCATGAACTGCTTATTCCGAATTTTGTTGAATTTGGCCAATGATTTTTTTTTCGACATAAACTATCAAACGCAAGTGTCAAAGTATAGGAATTCGACTCACACTTGGATACCTTTACTAGAGTCGATTCGAGGCGGATGCGAAAGATACAAACAAAGTTAAATGATCGAAAACGTATGTCGCGTTGCTGTGTGCTCAGTTGTGCCGTTAGAATTTCTATTTAATTATGGACGGAAGAATGGTTGTGCATGAGTCAGACTATGAACACTTTGCCTTGGTTACTTCCTCATATCATTTAATGCTTCCTGGTGTCTTTTCAATTTAATGCCATTTTTATTTCTTCATTCGTGTTGCCACCACTTATGCCATCTCCGCCACCTCGCTGATGTTGCCATTCCATTTGGCAAGTGTTTCGTTTCGTTCAAATATTTGTATCGTTCATTTCTTATTTGCTCCATTTGACCGAGAACTAATTATGGTTTGGAGCGCTTGCTTATTCTTTTCTCACAGACCTTACTTAAATGGTACTTTGTTTTGATTTATTAACATAACACCCGAAAATTGGAATAGTTTATAAAATAAATTCGGTGTTTTTTCGTTCGCTTTTTTCTTCCTCTTCAGCTGTATCGGTGAACGCATCTGGTGGGAAAATGCATCATTCGAAAAGGAACACTGTTCGATGCATTCGCGCTTCATCAGCATATTCGCTTGTATATTTTATCGCATCATTTTTTGTTGTTGTTGCTGAAAAATCATTTTACGCGACTCGTACCGAAATTATGCCCAAACTGTCACACTGCTAGCGCCACGACGGAATTCAATGTAATCTACACTAAGTTGCCGCCAAATAGTGAAAAGACATTTTCTCAGTTGCAACCAACGGACTAGAACTCCATAATTGTCCGTAGTGGCGCTAGCAGTGCTATAGTTTTGCATTTTATACAGTCTCTTATGGGGCATAATTTCGGTGTGACGCGACTGGTGAAAATGAACACTAAAAACGAGGACTCGGCAGAGATAGAATCGATAACATGTATAATTGTGGCTGACAAAGATTTTTTTGGTGAAAGTTTGCAATTGGCAAAGTTTTATGCGAAAATTTATTACGGTATCCCGTTGAAAGAGGAACATTATTATCACATTTGAGTGGCTCAGTGACGTCAGCCCCCAAAATGTCCTACTTAATTGAACTTCTCGATAACTAAAGGAGTTTAAGTTTTATTGTTACCTGAATTTTTGACTATGGGTGGCTAGCGCTGAAGACCTCATCTACCCATTTACGCATAGAAAAAGTACTTAATATCACAATTTATGCATGTGTCTTCTTTCTTTCTTTGCCCGCAACTATTAACGTCTGGTTATGTTGTGCATGAACTCGTCGAAATATGGTAGTTTTCAACAACAATTTGGTAAAATATATTGCAATTTAAGCTGAATAAGTTTGCATATTTTTGTCGGAGAATGTTGATGTCGGTACATTGCTAAATAAATATTGCAAAACTGCCATTTCAGGGAGAATTGGTTCATATATTTACCTTTAAAAACATCAGCAGCTTTCAAATTTCACTGAAAAATTGAAAAAATGTCGCAAAAATAAAGCAATTACATATTGAGATGTACAATTGATTTTGGTTTGAATTTTAAGTCAATGCCTAAATCCGGTCTATCATTTTTGGCGAACGCCTTAAGTTTGATTATACCGTGGTGGCCTATATGTTGGCTCAGATCGCAAAGTTGACTCTAAACCAAGACTCAAGAATGAAAATGGAGTGGAATCTGTTCGCATACAATTTTTTAATCAATTTATATGTCAAAAAAGCAGAATCATCAATAAGTTCTTAGTGAACTGAATGGAAATAAATATACAGATTAGTTTCTACTCATTTTATTTCAAATATGACCATTTTCAACTATTTCATTACAATTTGTTGCTAATTGTATAGATTTTATTTTGATGCAAATAAATTTGATTTGATTTCTATCTAATTTCATTCGAAAGTCAATTTCATCAGTTAATTCAAACGAAAAACAATTTGGTTTATTTCATTACAGTAGAATTCTATTTGGCAACATAATTTATGACTTTCTAGCATTAAATATAATCAAAATTCAAAAAAAAAAATCATCAAAGAACACACTTATGCTTCAATCCAAACCAAATCATACATATTATATTTGAATTTATCTTTTCTGAGTTTGTTTTGAGAATAAAATCAAAGTGGATTAAGACAAACAATCCCAGAATTGCAAAAAAAAGTATATTAAAAGTCGTGAACTCTGATTATTCTACATGAACATTATACTTCTGCCATACAACACACTTTATTTACGAATTTAATGAATAAAATTTGTATGATTATGAAATAAAGAAACAAGTTTGTAGTTGATTACACTCTTTATTTTGTTTTGTTAAAAAATTCACAATATACGTACGACATTATAATATCGATCATGGTTTAGTTGCATTGACAATATCCACGTACGCAGTCTCCAAATTTGTAGTTACTTTGTGCACAGAAAGATTTGCATGTTTGTGATACAGATAACTGGTCACACCTTTGATTGCTATTATTGCTGCTCGTTCCGGCTTTTTTTATCAGAATAAATGAAAAAAAGAGCAAAAAAATTAATTCATTAATAACAAAAATAAAAATCAAATTATAATGTTTTGTTTAAGTGTGATTTTTTAAATGATATTTTTGTAAAAGTACGGCGTAGTTGGAATGTATTTTGCTCTTCATTTCAATGTAACCATTTGCTGTGTGCTGATTTTATGTTGAGATGCGGCGTAATGTTTGTTAAAATGATTTTGGATAAATTCTTATTTTTGATTGTTTTACTATAGTTCCAGAAAATGTTACAAATTGATGATACAAAGAGTGAAGCCTTTAATGCGTTTTAATATACAACACTAAATTCATACTTACCAGAAACTGGAGAGATTTGGAATGTAATTCCCAAGAATAGAACCACAGCAAAAACAATGAAAAACTTGAAATTCATTTTAATTCTTGTTGCTCAAGTAACTTTTGATGCTTTCGAATGAATCGCCAACTTTATACTGATTCACTCTCGTTTAACGCTTCAAACTTGTTATTCAATTTATATTAACCAGTTTATTTTTCGAGTTGCTTTATCGTTTTGTATGCTATATATGAAACGTACATTTTGCCCCCGAGTTTGGAGAGATCAAATTACACGTTTTTGAAGACTTTTGGTATTGAGTGGGCTGCTCAATAAGCACCCGTGTGCAAAAACGTGGTCTACAATCAGTCCAGTATGAAGTAATTCAACTATAGCTGGCTAATTTGATTAAAGTTGATTGCTTTTCATACACATTTTGAAGTAATCAAAGGCGATTACTTTGGGACACTAGTCATCTGAATTTAACATTGACTATAATCGTGTTATTTTATTCAAAACAATCAAATATTCAGCAAATATTGTTACAAGCGGGAAGAATATATCATTTGTGTTATTCATTGAATCTATTTTAAAAAGAATCACGCTTTAAACTCCAACTCTTCAGAAATATTTTGGAGAAGTTTGTCAATGCCGATGCAATATAATCATTTACAGTAATCGATTTAAATTAAAGAATAAACATATTATCAACTAGAAAAAGTAACATATGTATTTTCTGTGCAAATCAGTCTATCAATTTATTGGAATATTTGACATGTTAATTTACATACAATTTTAATCATACGAACTTTGTGTAATACACAAACAAAAATAAAACATATTATATGGTCATTCGTAATCTTTTATTTGGAATGATTATTTAATTGCATACACAATTATTACGTGCATCACATTCACCATAATTGTAATTGCTTTGTTTACAGTAACTGCGACAATTTTGAGATATACCCAACTCGGAACATTTTATGTTGTTGTTATTATTGGATGTGAACCAAGCTAATACAAAATAAATAAAATTATTCGATTTGCAAAGGACTATTCGCATAGATTTACTCCTCAACTAATCAACTTACCAGAGACAATGGAGACTTTGAATGTAACTCCAAGGAATAAAATAACAATAAAAATGGCAAATAATTTGAAATTCATTTTTATTTTTTGTTCAAGTCAACTTTGATTCATTCGAACGCAATCACAATTGTCGACTGATTTATTGGCATGTTTTCATCATACGTTTATACACAAAAAATAATCATTTCGTCGGCATTTTTTTGCTGTTCGCCCGTGGGTACGAAAGACTCAAACTTTGACCCATGATTAGATTATGATTTGGTCGTTGGTAAAATACAATGGGTGTAAGATTCAATAAAATTGGAGATACAATATTTGAGATTTTTGGCAAGATTTGAAACACCCTTTACCAAAAAGAAAATAAATGAACTAAACACGACTGTGATTAAGTTATTTTCAACATTTCTTTGCATAATCTTCAGATTTTCTCAGAAAAATCGTATAATTACAAATATGATTCACAATTAACGTGAATGACCCAGGCCAATGCACATTGTGTATGAAAAAACATTGATATGAAGTGCACGTTTTAACAATGCAATATTAAAATTTCATCGTTTGGTAATGCAAAGCTCCTCTTTGAAAATTGCTTGTTGTGTCAAAACATTTTGACGCAATTGAACAACAAAGAGAAATCATCGGATATATATGCCCGAATCATATTGGTGATGATTTTTCAAGAATGAATGAGAATTCACTAGATATTTCAATAAAGTGTAATAACGTTATACAAAAATCTAAATTTTTATATGGCGCTGACATTACATCTCAAGCATTCATATATAGTGCTGAATACTTATTAATTTGCAGATTCGGATAATCTTTTTGATACTCTGACGGAAATAACAAATTAAAATTTAACGTTTTACAAGAATTCAGCTTATCGTATCCGCCCCAGTTGTGTTATTCACACATTATTTGTGTCACAATTTGTTATCCATTTAAAAAACAATAAAATCATTTGATAAGAAAGAATTCACAAACAAATAAAAATTCTCAGAAAAATTGTCGATACAAAGTTAAAATTTAGGATTTTTAGAATAACATAATCAAATCAGGAAGTAAAGCATAAACACGTTTTATTTCCTTTTCTTTTGTTTTCTACTAATTGGAAATAATCGTCATTCTTTCACAACAGAGAAAGACGAAGAAAAAGATCCAAATGACACAATTGATGTGTCTTCCTTTACCCGCTATCAATTTCAATCATGAAACTGTCTAAATATGATAGTTTTCAATAAAAATTTGACAAAATTAGACTGAACGGGTTTGCATATTTATAGGACTGGAAGTGCTGCTTCCGCACTAGGTTCGGTACCTTTATCATACTGAACATCGTTCTAACCGATCAGGTCATTCGAAAAACCCAAAATCAAACAACTGTTAACACAAAAAAGAAAACAATAAAATTTAATTTCAGTTTCCCCTAATTTGCATGTGTTTTCATTTTGTTGATAAATTTTTTCAAAATTCTTTGTGTTTAGTGATTTAAACAGTCGACTTGTGCTGTTTGATTTCCAAGTTTCGTAAATATTCTGCAGTCATCGTATTGATCGTATTCTATTTGCTTCGTCACCAGATTTCTTTTAGTGGTCCGCTTGAATTTTGATGTTTTAAATGCTACCAATTTAATAATGCACATACAAAAAGATAAAAACAATCGAAATGAAGTGTTTGAAAGTAAATCATTTCGTTTATCGATTGGAAGCGTATAATGTGAGCGCATATAATAATAAAAATTGTGTTTGTTGATGACAGTGCATTCGGATGGCATTTGGTTTGATGATTCGATGCTCATGAGCAAATACTACATAATTTTGATTGTCGCGAATAAAATTGACGATTGATGTTGACGACGACAAATAAAATGAAAATTGCCAACACATGCGACAGCCACTCAAGATTGCAAGTGTTATTTAATACTAACTCATACGTGCTGATGCGGGTCGGCCAAACAACATTCTTCAAATCTATTTCAATTGTGTATGTGTGTGTTTAAGTGAGTGGATGTGTTGACCATTGCTTGACTGATGAAATAAACACGATTTACTTGAAAATTCATGACTACTTTCATTGAATGTGTATAAAATCTACACACTGTGCCCACTTTCAACCCGCATATGCGATATGAAGACACCACCAACAGCAGCACATGCAATCAAAATCAAGTATTCATTATATCGGAGGGCGCATACATTAGTTGCAATCATTTCAAAAACCATTAGGCAAATGTTGCAAAACTTGCTTGATTCACTCTTGCCCGCTCTCGAAGTCATTGACGACTAAGTTTTTCGGCCGAAACGATGGGGGTGCTTGTGTGTTTGTCGTATCTCGTTTATCACCCGATATTTGTTTGAATGACCAAAACGAGACCATTCCATCCGTCTCCACCTCGGCACATCACGCACAAACTCAAACATATCATCGTCCATCGCGCGCTAGCTGGCCCCGGCAACACATCGCACATGGAAAATATACATCGTCCAACTGTTATAATAACTTTAATGCACTTCATCCAATTTAATGTTGTCGAGTGTATTATACAAAATATATGAGCATAAGTTTAAGTATATTATGGAAGAGTCTATTATCCCATAAACTGGAGCACATTCTTTCCTATTTCAGTGTCCTCACACACACTCTCTCTCTCTCTCTCTCTCTATCTATCTGTCCATGTGTTGGTTGCCTTATTTTCATTCGGTTTTTCTATTGGTTAATCTCTATCTCACTCACGTTGGCTATGTTTTTTACTCTTCCGGTAGACACTGATAGCACTTGATCTGCATGATGCTTTGTTGTTGTTTATTTTTTTTCGATTTTCCTTCATGCGCCCGAGCAAATGTCGACCTTGTACAACGACATTCAGTGAAACAGCAGTGAGTGATTACTGCAACCGGACCGGCCACTCGCTTCAACAAATTATATTTTGGTGTACGTTTTTTTTTGCCCTTGTTCCCCAGTTTCGCTACTTTTTCTCGCATTTTCTGTCTTCTGGCTCAAGTGCTGTTCATGCGTCTGTGTGAACAAGAGCCACTGCATTCATACTCTCTCGAAAGTCCATTTTAACCAGTTATGTTATTCCAAGTGATGGATAAACTAGACATTTCCTCCACATATTGGCTTTGGAGTTTTTTTCCTGCTGTGCACTACTTTAATTCATACACAGGGAATACAAATGAAGGATAGATGCATGGAGAAAAGTTCGTCGGCAGCAATATTTCAATGCATTTTTGATTATTGATTCAAAACAAACTATTCTCTTCAATCAACCACATATATATCTCTCGTCTCGTGTGCAGTGGTAACTTCCTCTTGCATTCTCGTTCAACCGTTAAGCCAAATCATCACAAAGTTGTTCCGATTCAAAACATAATTTTTCGACTTTAAAATCGAGAACTAATCGACGTCCACTCGCTCACATTGTAGGTGCATTTGGCATTCAAATGCCGTTGGTTGGCTCTGAAAAACTTTTTCACCATTATTTCTAGGAATATTTTTGTTTAGAGAAAATGTTTATTTTCTGCATTGCCATTCATATATCTTCAACTGTATAATCTGCTTATATGACTAAAGAATACTTGTTGTGTAGTACTGTTTTTTTTCTCTTGTTTTGACTTTTTTCTCATCGTACCAGCTTTTTTTGCATAGTTCATTCGCTTTCGTTATCCACTTTTTGAGCGTTTCGGCCAACGCATTAGAGTTCACAGTTTCGTTTAGTTTTGTTTCATTTCCATAATATTAATTCTCTTCTCACTCGATTTATTCTATGTGTTTCCTTTGCCGATTTTGTGTACGCAAACATAACGATAACGACGGCGCACCCGATTCAGTTCATTCATATTCACGTATGGTTCAGCTGCTGATACACGCGCATTTGATGATGAAATGTAAGCATGTGCTTTGCATTGGGTATGGGTAGCTTACGTTTTTCGACCATGCAATGCATTAAAAAAACTGTGAAGGACTGTTTTCCGTTCTCGCTGTTTTCATAATATTTTGTGCCGTTGGATTGTTGAACCGAACAACACTTGAACACTCGTTTGCAAAAATAGATGTACTGACTTACTTTCCTACTTTCAGCATTTTTCATCGATCGCTACACACAAGTGGAATTCGTTGTCGGGTTTGTATCCTATATATTTTTTTTAATTCAGTGTGTTCCGACTTCATGAGCGAAAAGTTTTTGCGTCGCGTAAAAAGTTGAAAAAAATTAAATAAAAAAATAAATCATTGACCGCATCATGGTAGTGATTTTCATGGTCCACATTTTCATGAATTTTACTGAATACTCGATAATTTATTTCGTTTTTACAGGTACTTTCAAATATTTTTTGATTTATTTCGTGGAAAGAGAAAGTTTATGAAATTTAAGAAAAAAAATAATTCAATTTAATTATTTTAATTGATAAATAAAAAAAAATATTAAAAAAAAACTCCCCTTGAGAATATTAATATAAAAATATGCGTATTTAGTTGTGCATGAGAAAGCCGACTGTACTGAATAATGCATGGTGTGCATAGCATGCGATTGTGAAAGCACGTGCTTTTGTCGGCTCCAAATCAATGTTTTGCGACTGCGTTTGCAAAATCAAAACATTTGAATTCCCCACGTTCTTCGGTCCACGCGATGTTACCCCTCAATTTCGAAATGATGACAATTGCACACAACCGTTGATGATGATGATTTCTTCTTGTGTGATCCAATATAAATATGTACAGTAGGGTGTTTCCGATGTTTCTAAATGAGAAAATGGTACTTTTGAATTCAAAGAACACAGAATTCTATATTATTTAATGGCATTCATATAACAAAGCGATTGACAATGGCACTTCCCAAAGCGAAAAAGAAATATGAAACGCATGAAGTTTGAAGTTTTTTTTCT
>NW_022199086.1:0-7059 GCF_009176525.2 Contarinia nasturtii
TCTGTTTATTTGGCACTGTGACTTCAAACGCGCGCGTCCCATATTTTAAAAGATGCGACAAATCGATTGAACTGATATCCCACATATCTGTCGTTACCCCTCAAGGCTTTTGTGTTGTTCTCATTTCATGCTTGAACACTTTTTGCATATAAACATGCGATATACAAGCGAAAAGATTATACTAAAAATTTGTTGAAAAATGCAAATATCCCAGTTTTGCGACAGGCATCGCTTCATGGCATTCAATGAGAATATGTTCGTATTTTTTTTATACACACGTGTCTTCTGTCTTCCATACAGTCGGTTCGCAATTTTCTGGTGTAGCAATTCTCGAACAACACTTTGGCACAACAACGACAGTCACATTTTGCGCATCACACATATGCCACCATTTAAATACATTGAGCATTTCTCAGTCTGAAATCGAAACGAAAAAAAAAATCCAATTTTATTTGAGTTGCGTGCGCTTTTTGTCGCTCTCGTTAATAATTTGAATTTATCGTTTGTATTTCCGGTATGATTTCATTGCGCATCAAAAAGTAAACATTTCTCGTACTGTGTCGTGATTGTTCATCGATGCTCACATCGGGGAATTATCTTGTGCACATGTGGTGGCGCTTCAATAAATTTAATGTCATCGATCGCAATTCTGAAATTGTTGCGGTAAAACAACTGCGAATGTTATTTCTTTTTTCATGCCGCTATTCCAGCACTAATCTTTCGACATGGCTTTTTTGTGACTCATAAACCAAAAAAACCATGCATACCGCCCGCCTCGTCCATTGTCTCACACATACTATATGAGCTATTCGACTTTATATTCCGACAGTTTTTTTTTCTTCTTCACATCTTCCTCTTTTACTTATAGAATGTAATAAATGCAAATGTTCGGGTTATAATTCACTTCAGAGAATAGAAACGCAGTTGACAATTTTTCGGTTATATGCACACTTTCACTCTTTTCACATTTTCTACATGCACGCAGACAAGTAATACAAATCGGGATTTAATTCCAATTTTCAGTCATGAAATATATTTTATGCGTTTGTATATTGTGCAATAAAACATTGATTTATTATCTGATGGCATAAATCACGAATTCGTATAATAAAAGCACGACATGATTTTCACATTTTATAAAATCTACCATTCAAAGAGTTCAAATTCGCCATTCAACCCTACTTGTATCCATTAAAAGTCATTTTTTGACTTGTAACATATTTTACTTCTTTATTGTGTGCATAACAAAAACCGCATTTTCATTAAAAGCGAGTTCGCATTTGAATTCCGAACGAAAAATGATAGTATTTAACAGGGTTCGCAAATCCGACCGAGGTCCGACCGCCGACCGACCGCCGATCCGATCCGAACCGAAAATACTCGGAGTTCGGTCGGCGTCGGAACGAGTTTTCCATCGGATTTTTTTTCGGAATTCGGTTTTCGGATATTGATCGGATGCTCACAAAATTAAAACCAATATTTTTTTTAAATTGAATTAATTTTTCTTTTGTACCCATTTTTATTAATCGTCAATTTATCTCATTCATTCGTTTTTAAAAATTTAGATCATTTTAAATTTCTATTCAAAAATAACAATTGTTCGATGTGCGCTGTATTAACCATTTGGTAAATATAAAAAAAAATTATTTTCATTAAATTTTTCCGAACTCCGAGCACCGACCACGACCGACCACCGATCCGATCCGATCCGAGATATTCGGAGATCGGTCGGCCTCGGATTGAATATCCTCGGCGTCGGATCGGCGTCGGAATCGAAAAATGGCCGCCGTTGAGAACGCTGGTATTTAAATTTATTGTTTGGAAGAGGGTTGCCGTATTGATATTAGGAATTCGAGGAATTCACAGAATCAATTCAAATTCAAGAGCAAAATCTTTTACACAAAGTTGCTTTGTGGAAGCTCATCGCTGCTGGACCAAGTTTTCTCTTTCAATTTTCTAATAAAATCGATTTGAAGTCAAGTATATTCGAATAGTAGTGAATTGACCATGTAAATTGTATGGTATTCTCAACGAGAGATAATTTCCCAAATTCTCTAATCTCTATCCATCAATAGAGTGAATTGAAATAACCCCTTTTGTGTGTGGCAGGAACACGAAATCACATAATTCGTCGGTATTAATCAGTTTTCAATCACCATTGAAATTGATACACACACACACCAATGAAATAGATGATGGTTTCATGGTCAGAGTTCATCTAATTAGTGTAAACATATTTTGAAGATGTGTTACACATAAGAGGCTGATCCTTCGTATTCGTGCGAAATTCAATTGTTCAAGATGTTGTTGATACATGTTAAAATGTCACGCTTGTAACACATTCAATTACATTTGAACAACGAAGCACAATGTCTGAAAGACTATAAAAAGGTTATTGTGTTAAATAAATATGGTATGAAAAAGTAAAGGTTGCAAAGTAATGACAAAGTAAAATTCACTTATGAATGTTGACTGTTGCATAGTTGGTGGAATTATTTTCAATTAAAACTTTTCCACATACACACTTACAATGTGTATGTGTATTGTTCAAATATTGTTGGAATTTTGGATTTCACAAGTAATGTCTCGAACCCAAGACAACGACCGACAATGAATCTTATAAGTTCTGTACTCTGTATTCGAGTGACAACTTGCAAGTGGTGTGCTTTCGTTATTTGCCATTTCTACTACTGAATTTTGTTTGCACAATAATTGCTTCTTAAGCACATTCTCCATCCAACTCAATTTGAATTTATGATCGAATACACGAAGGGATTTCGAATGGACTCGAACAATTGTATTTTCCCCTTCAATAATAATAAATCGAAATGACATCAACATAAAATGGACAATATAATGCATACATACGATGGTTGCGACAGTTTAATTGTTTAAAATAGCTGACCATCAACAAATCGATGGCATTTCTGGTACATATGGCACTTTGCTTTTAACTTAATGTCAACAAATGTAATATAATCGAAAAAGTTTATCCACCCCACAGTTGCCACACACACACACACACTTCTAAATGGTCGCGCACGTGTAATACCATTGAATGGCGTTGCGCATTTGTAATCAGCATTTTGACAGCGTTTATTATCTAAATCGGTGTAAATGATATAATAATAGTAGTATATTATAGTGTTTTGGTTTGTCACAAGGGAACTGTGAAAAGCGGCACATAAACATTTTTCCATTTTACGTTTCAATTATTTATATTTGACAATTTTTTTGTGGTTGATTGCAATCGCCGAATCATTATTTCCGATCATCATAATAACAGCAATTTTCACAATTTTGCGCACAAAATACACTCATTTAGGCAAATGCGTAACCGAATTCATGGGAATGTGTGGCGCCAATCAAATGTTTATTATGTACAATATAATACGCTTCTAATGATCGTATTCAATATTAAATCGGAAAATTACATTGAAAGTCATTGGAACACACCCATAATTGAGAGAACATTAAAAGCAACAGATTTAAATAAAATCGAATTATTGCTCCATTTTAATGCGTGTAATATTACAAGAATATTATATTGCGTGACAATTGTTGGTGTCAAAAACCAAATGCTGTAAATTGAATGGCCAAAATCATAATAGTGTTAGTTCGCTAGGGGGAGATTTACTCCCTGAAAAACAATTCAAACAATCTGTAGTCTCATCAGATGAAGGAGAACGAGAAAAAGAAGGTGGAGGAAAAGGAGAAGGTTAGATGAAAAAGGGCAGAAAACGTAAATATGAATGCCTAAATGGGTCTTCGTAATAAATTAAAGGATGGAGTAATCAAATCCTAATCGGTGCATGATTATAATTAAAATCACCATAGCTGCCGACATCAGGTCAGAAATTGTACTTCAATGAGAGGATATTTTACCAAAAAAGCTCCGTCTTTTGTGAAGTCAATGATTATTGACGTCCCGCCCCAATTAAGCAGAGAATGTGGTAGTTTAAAGTCTCTCAATAAAGCTTTTGCGCCACAAACCGTCATTTTCATATTTCTTTCTTCGTCAATGTAATGTCACACTCGAAATAATATTTAGCCATCCAATTACTTTTAAAATGACAACGAACTCCAAAGCCGCCGTCTATCCACATGGGCCGATACCCCAAGAAAATAATAATAAAAGAATTGCGAACGGCACAATTATTTTCAAAATGAGATACTCTCGGCTTTCTCATCCTAATGAATCTGTATTATCTCCTTCAGCGCATTTTTCATTTTGAATTTTCACAAATCATTAGTCAATATGCAGTGGATTGTACGTCTCAAACAGACGGAATATTTGTATTCGGGTTCAATTATTATGGCTAAGAGCAATTTCGAAATCGATATTTTATCTCGTGGAATTTTCAATTTATTCGAAAAACCGCTGGAAAAAAATTGCGGCCAAGTACTTTAAACAACAACCAAAAAAATCCTCTATCAGATGAATACGCCTGGCCTCGGGGGAAAAAATGTTTAAATATACATCGCCGCCCGAAATGAAATTGAAAAAGAATGATGCGATAGAATCGGCTTAGAAATGGCTGAAAAAAAGTACGAAATAAAATTCAATGCTTCATTTAGAAATCAAATGATTTAAGATACGGCAAAAAACCAAATTGGTTTGTAAATCGATGAGGGGTGTATTTGACTGAATGTGTTGGGTAAATGGGAATTTTATGCCGATTGTTTTTCAACATTCTCGTTTTTCCATCAAACATTGTATGGTAATGTGCCGAATATCTTCGATCAAACACGTCAAAAATTACACAAAAATTGTCTGATCTAATTTGCATTTCTCTTGTGATTCTATCATTTGTGGCAGTGCACAATTTTATTGCCACATCTTAGTGTCGTAGTCCGTAGTGAATATATTTCCATTTTATCGGCATAATCATCATCATCTGTACATCAATTTATTGATCATATTATATGAACGCTTCAACGCACTGGAAGAAATATGAAAAACATAGGCAGAAAGTGAGACGCGACTTTAAAAGCATCGTTATATGTTGTCGCTTCAAAGTGAGAAAAAAAACATTTAATGCCATCATTTGGGATTCATTGCATATTCGTCGACTTGTCATCCTTCATTCAATGACCGCGCGTGACAACAGACTCATACATATCACTTGAGGTTTTCTGGCAGCAATTTCTTTTTGGCTTTTATATAAACCACTTTGATGTATTAGTCTTAGTCTTGACGTTGCAGATTTTTGGCGACAGAATTCATTTAACATATTTTTAATCTATGAAATTTTCATGTTAAGAAGAATTTCAATCAAAAAATCAAAAGGTTTATTTGGTACTTTGAAAAAGTGAATAATTTAAATCAATTAAATTAGCCAACATCACATATTTTATATCATGTGAGAGTGAAAAAGTGTAAAAGAAAGTGAAAAAAGCGAGAAATGAAAACTAAAAATAGCAAAACGAATAAAATTGTGGAGAAAAACACGGAATCCGATATACGTTCGAAAAAGGAAATGTTGATTAAGCATCGTCAATGTCAACATTTGTATTAGCAGTGTTTATATGAAATTGAAATGGATTTCAGTTGAGCTTTCTTCCCATCTATGCTGCGTTTCGCCAATTATTTTGATTGGCTGCTTGTTCAGTTTCGAGCTAATCATTGCTGTCACGAAATGTGCGTGTATTGCGATTCGGATTCATGTCGAGTTTAAGCTTTTCTATACTCTAAGAAATGGTATAAGCCACAGATTAGGCAGTGGCTTTCCGTGTTTTCATTTCAATTTATTTCGAATTAAATGTATGTCAGAACAACCTTGTGTACTGCTGTCATGGCAAATTGTACGTCGAAATTTTGGATACTAAAAACTCTTCCTTTCTTATTCGTCCAGTCGAAAAAAAAGGAAATAGAAAATTAGGTGGATAGTGTACAAACCTTCAAAAAATCATATGGCTGATGGAAGCGATGGCTGCATGTGCTGTAAAAGGGAAGTAAAAAACTGAAATTAGTGTTGGTCAACGACTGAGTTCTATGTTCTGAATAAATGCGATTCAATCATGTCGATAGACTTTTTCAGGCACCGAAATGATGCAAAAAATGGAGAAGAATATCGATTTTCAAGCGGATTGGCAGCGCATTTCATTCGCTGTACTTAGTATTCAGAATGGAGCGAATTCGTTACATAAGCGCTTATTAAAATTCATTGAGATTGTTCACTCTGCATGTGCATAACAGCACTGAACAGCAGAAAAAAATGGCTGTGTTCAATTTTTCAGCTACTTCATACATTTCAATTTTATTTCAAACTGCTATCTCACTGCCACTCACTGCTTCAACATTTTGTTTCGCTTTCAATCAATGGTCGATTTTTTTTTAGTTCTTTCATTTTCTCTCTCTTGAACAATACATTAATCTAAATTTGTTGAGAGCAAACTCACTTCGTGTAACTGACACATGCACAAAAACTAAAGTGAAAAAAAACCATCTCGTTCATTCGCCGGATTTCTCTTTTCTCCGCATACCACATACACTCCACGTTCAATGCATTTCAATCTCAACACACATTTTTCTTTTATAACATTTTTTTGTTGATAAATTACGTTTTCAATTTCCATTGACTTTCGCTGTTTGATCGGAACGCGTACACTGATACCAAAAGTGAGTCCAATCGACTGTGCAAGAAAGAATAGTTCTTGATTTTTTCTTCTCTAACTGTCTAGTGTTGAAAAATAAATTGCGGTTCATAGCAGCATACACATATTATTCGTAAGTGTGCAAAACAATGCACAAAAAAGCAAGAACAACGAAAAAAGGACAATGCGATTTAGAGTGTACTTTAAACCACATATCGAATAACAGGTTTGTTATTGGCGTTTAAGAGCAAAAATTGATGTTAGCAAAAAGCAAACAAATACACCACATGCACTCACACAATGGGTGATGATATGCTTTTCAACTGCACCTGTACGTTATAGATGTATCTCATGTTCTCCGAATAGTGTGTGCTCACATTTCAGATAATTGTGAAAATTGCGAAAAATTTATAAATTGTAAGCGAATGAGGTGACGGTGGCAACACTGTCAAATGCATGACA
>NW_022199087.1:0-14715 GCF_009176525.2 Contarinia nasturtii
GCATATTAAAATATCTTGCTGAGAATGCGTCGTCCGTCGCATGCGAACGTACGTAGCAGTTTATACATCACAGCGAACAAGAATGAATCCATTGTTCTCTTCACGATTATGTGACTCAAAACATTCAAACGATTGAATAGAGAACAATGCATGTATTGTTGTTCGCTGTGATGTATAAACTGCTACAAACCTTCGCATGCGACGGACGACGCATTCTCAGCAAGATATTTTAATATGCTCTGGATGGCAGCAGCGCTGCGCAAAACTCTGATCTTAGCAAACACAGATGGAAAAATCAAAAGTTATACCCCATCTATACAGAATTCATATCACACTCTCAAGTTATAAACTTTAGAGAGACAGAAAAAAAATTGGATTTCCAATTTTGCGGCAACAACAGTTTTTCTACTCAACGTATCTCTCTGAATTATATCAATTGACAGTATCTCTCTGAATAATTTTGACTTTGCCATCTGTGTTTACTAAGAGTAGATTTATTCGATACACCAATCTAAGCACGTCTCGAAAGCACTTTGTCATATCCACTGATGTAACTTTTTCAAAGATACAAATAAAGTATATAAATAAATAAATCAATCATTTTTCATAGAGCAAAATATCGTTTGTAATGAATGTGTGAATGCAAAATGTCATATTGGATCGATTTATATATAAAAATCAATTATTTCTTGTATACGTGAATATAACTTTTTGATGTTTATGGTGTGGGGTAAATATTTCGAAAGAAAGAGAAACTACAGTGATAAAACAAAAAGATGAACGCGTGTGGTGTATGTGATTGTAGAGTGAAAAGTGCCATTTAAAACAAACAGAAACAAATGTTAACAAAAAAGCAGTCATACTTACCGTAAATTTTTTCCTGTGTCTAAATTACAACCATGCTTTACCATGTCTGCCTGATTTCATTTTCTTCTCAACACTCGGTCCAATTATCAATGTAATCGAATCTTTTGCCAGCATTATTTGATCTTGTAATACAATCGGGTGATGACACAGATACACCGTTCACCTCTAAATCCCGAAATCCTCCAGTGCGCATGTTTGATTTTTCAAAATTTGTAAACAATATTCTATGTGAAAGCTGTGAAATGTGTTAGATATTATATATAAACCCTTCACGTCTGATATGAAGCTGTTTAAAAAAAATACATTGCCAAGATAGGATGAATACAGGTGTTGATTTTCTTTGAAGAAAAAGTGTAAAATATTTTGAATTTTATCTTTCGACAACACTGTTTCACATGATCAAGATCATGGACAATGCGAAAGTAAAATTTGATAAATAAGATTGTAGTCTGTTGAAAATACCGTATTTGTTTTTATTTTCACATTGATGTTTCTTTTACAATTTTTCTCTGTTACATAGTCTAATATTTTTACATAGTACGTGTATTATTTTAATTCTAAAAAAGTAAGATAAGAACAAATTTTCAAACTACACTTGTGCTATAATTTTTGTGTTGCTGAATTTTGCGATCAGTTTGTTGGTTTTTTTTTTGTATTGCCACCAATTAAATCCATAGAATTTGAGTTTTCATTGGATTTAATTGGAGACAATACCAAATCTAACTAACAAAATGCATAAAACTATTCTATAATTACTCCACCACTGACAATGTAACTTCTGTAGATAAGATCGACATTAATTCCAAATCGAATATTGGTAATAATTCGAAACGCATAAGTATTGGGAATCTGTTTCAAATCTCATCAATTTTTTTTTAAGCCCGTTAGTTTTGACAAACAATGTTGTTGTACTAGTAAATTTAATGTCCAATTTTATGTGATTGGCACGATTTTTAACGAGTTTCAATATATCATCATAATCATTCTCATCAAAGTGTTGAATGACATTTTCAGGCCAATCTATTTTTAAATCTACCAAATGATTTGCATGCCGTAACATTTTTTTGACCATATCGAAATCTATGTTATAAGTTGATTGGTGGCAAATAGATATGCGTTCAAGATATGGTACATTTTTGGCCAATAAAATTAAATAGTCCTCGTTAAATGATGAATTAACGTTAAGTGTGAGCTGGCGAATATTTTTCAAACGAAAAATATTAGTGATCGAATCATCAAGTGATATATCTAGATTTATTGTCGAAGCATTCAAGCTTCTCAAGTGGAGGCTCTGTTCTTCAGTAATGGATTCATTTTCAATACATAAAGTCAATTGCTGAATTTTTGGCATATTCAGATAAAAAAAGCCACGCACGCTTAACTTTTCAATTTGTGGATTGCGTTCTAAAAATGCATCAATTCCTATGTTCTTAGACATCAAATCGAATTCAATTAATTTTGTCAAGTTGACGTTTGCCATTGATAAATTGGATGCACGACAACAACATGATAGTTTCAAAATTTCCAACTGAGAACAAGATGCAATGAAATCATCGAATGATCCGAAATCAGAATCACATACAAATTTCGAGTGTAAACAGTTTAAATTCGAGAGTAATGATTGAATCTCAGCCACCGTTTGATTTTCAACACCGGAAACTTGAATGTCAAGTTTAATGAGATTTTTGCAATATTTATGAAACAATTTTAAAAGAGTATTTGAATTTGGTTTATTCTCCATATAATATTCGCTGAATTCTAATGATTCAACTGAAGAACCAAAGTCGCGTAAAAATTTTTCAATTTGTTGTTCAGTACAGAGTCTGTATTCTCTTAAATCAACACCGTCCCGTTTTATTTTTGACGAAAAAATCTCTTTGCCGATTTGATCAAATTGTTTGCAAACTTTTGAAATCGAATAAAAATCTCTGATATTCGATATTTTTTCAAATACCAATCGAATACAGTCGTTATTCAAAGCCATCAGAATATTTTCAGGTGAATCGCTCTTTGACGGATGAACAGGAATACTATTTCCAAGATCTATACATTGCAGATCGTATATTAATGTATCAGTTTTTTTAAGAGATTCAACTTTGAATTTTGAACCGTTGATTATGAATCGTTGCCGCATCGCCGTCTGAGCAGCAATTTCTTTACACTTAAACTCAATAAGTGCATAGTTTCCTTTGCCATAACGTCCATAATGTAGAGTTGATTTTATTTCGCCAAATTGTTTGAAATATTTGTATACATCTTCTGCAACATACTGAAATTGGAAAGAATAACAATAAACGATTTGTTGATAGTTCACACATTTTTCTTGAACAATTTATACATCGATAAACTTAATATACTCACATGTCCATCAAACGTTTCTCCTGGCAGTGATTCAGTATAAGTGATTCGAATTGTTCGATCTACATCATCTACATCAAAAATTCGCTCCCAGGTTTGTATAAGCTGTTGTTCTACGTCATCGTTCATTTTCTCTATCGTAAAAAAAATTGTATTGTATTGTTTATTAAGTAGCAGTGTTAAAACAATAACATGTATTTTACTAATAGTAAGATCATCACAAAAGTATATTTAAATTTTTAGTTATGAATGTCTAATCTAGTTTGACCAAAAATGCAAATTCGATAAATATTATTTTGCAAATAATGCAATTTGGAAACGCATTTATCCGATCGAATGGCAAAGTAAAATTAATCACATTAAAAATCAATTCTCTGGCAATACACGGGAGCTTTGAATTATGGCCTGAATTAGGGTTCAATCTCAAACTCCCGCTTGCTAACTCTTTGGGTGTAGTACAAAATTTCAAAATCAATCATTTTACTTTTCCGCACACATAGTGTAAGGTGAAAGGTATTGTAATCGGTCAAAATTTTGAAAACTTCAGAAACATGTTTTCTGGACGTTTCTGAGGTCAGAGAACCCGAATCAGGCCGTTTTGAGCATGGTTTATGTTAATCTGTACGTTGTACGTCGTACGCAAAATTTGTTAGCAAGATTGCGCTCATCGTAGAAACTTAATTCAAAATCTGACTTAACAGGATGATTGGGGGTCCCGAGGAATAGAAATTGAGCGACTTTGGTTGATGGAAAAAAATTTGCATGCCTGTAAAGATACCTATGAAAAAGAGTCCAATTTTCGTCCAAAAGTCATACTTAATGTAGACTTAAACACTCAAAAATATGTATTGGGGGATTTTTTGGCACGAGAAAATCGAATCCGAGGTTAATTTTGAGATACAATCAATTTTTGATACAATTTCCTTGAAAAAATCACAAAAAAATTGAATTTTTGTATGGGAGCCATGTCTGTATGATACCTTAATGACGTGAAACTTTGCACAGGCTATTTTTTACACAAAAAAATAACATTCTGAAAGTTTAAAGAGATTTCAATTAAAATTAGGGGTACCTTCCGAACAAAATTTTGGATTTTTCGCTCAAAAACAAAATTTTATATGGGAAGTACCCTTAATTTTGGTTGAAATTTCTCCAAACCCTCCGAATGTTATTTTTTTGTGAAAAAAAAACCTGTGCAAAGTTTAACGCCATTAGGTAGAATACAGACATGGCTTCCATACAGAAATCCAAATTTATCAATGTGTGCATAGAGCATAAGAAAAAGCAGTGAATGAGAAAGAGAGAAACAACGCAGGTACCATTTAAAACCATATACAATACACCAGGTGTACCGATTTGCCACAGAGCAAAGTGCAATAAGGGACTGAAAATGTGTTGTTGTTACAGGTACGCACAGCATTCAGTAAATTCAGTGCTGCACACGGGTACTCTCGCAAATGGCAAAATCGAGCGAATCGAAAATCTGGTGTGTATAAAATACGTATACATGTAGGTGTGCTTCACCGTATGTATGCATGTCATGTATATGTGTTGATGCGATCATTTTTCAGCGACACCGATTCGAATGCATGCCATACGTTGCTTCTATGTTTGAGTGTTAAAAGTTACACCGAAAAAAAAACGTTTTCATTGGTCTTATTCTAAGGGTGAAATCGTCGTAAATTGAATCTTTTTTCTTCTTCGCGACACATCTTACTAAATAAAATGGTGTTTCAAAAAAAGTATTTTTTTGTGTTATTCGTTTTTTTAAAGAGAGAGAGATAGAGAGTGAGAGAGATCAGCCACACATTTTTGCACAAATCTACTAGTACACACAATTTGTGCAAATATATCATTTTGTATGTGTGAACCATATATGTAGAACCGTTTAGGCTCGAGGAAAGATAACATCGAGATAAACTGATGAATTTTCTCTTTTTTTTGAAAATTTCAAATAAATCTATGATCACTTACTATTTATTTTATATATATATTTATATATAACGCCTTTTTTATGTTGCTTTGTATTTTATTTTCCGTTTATTATTTTATGAACATTCAAAATTTTACTTTCGGACAGGTATTTGATTTAATTCAAATTCAAAATATGAAACCTTATTTTTGTTGCTTTTGATAAATTGTAACAAAACAAAATTTTATGCACGCTTACTAAGAGACGCAATGGAAAAAACAATAGATGAAAATTGGCTATAAAACTGAAACACAACTACTCACTTCACCGATACATGTAAAACTGTCTGCCCAATGCTTGTGACTAGTTTTTCTGAAATGCGATCGAGTAGCGGCAGGATCACTCCACAGCCTATACATACGCCGCATGATACATGCATTCGTTTTACCGTCTTGTTTCGACATGCAAATCAAAGTGAGCAAACTGAGAAGAATGAGTCTGCGTGTGTATGTAACCATGCGGCGGTGTACGTATGCTTGGATCCTTTTTCTTTGACTTATGCATATTTCGTATGAAACCTGTTAAGTTCGTATCACATGTGATGTTTGAAGACATTTGAACGAAGTATCGATTGTAATAGAAAAATAATATCAGTCAAAGCAAAACCATGCATAGTGCATATTCAATGCAGAAACATCACAACATATAAAAAATATTATTCAGCCATAATTCGGGCCATTATTACGCTATGTAACAAATCTGTTGAGGCAAACTTCGTTTTTGAGCCGATTTATATGGAAAATTAATCATTTTTCATATAGAAAAACATCGATATTTCAATCACCAATTCCGGCGAAGTTTTGTACTACACCTGAAGAGTTAGCAAGCGGGAAATAGAGATTGGACCTTAGTTCACCGAATTCAGCCATAATTCAGGCCACTATCACGCTCCATCATAAATCTGTGAAGGCAAAACATTTTTGAGCCGATTTATATTTTTGAGCCGGGATTTTGAGATTGGACCTTAAATTCTCTGTTTTCACTTTATTTCAGCCCATTACTACGCTTCGTAATGAATTTGTAAATGCTAAATGTCATTTTGGATCAATTTATATGTAAAATCAATCATTTTTTTCATATTGTATTCGTGAATTTAACTTTTTGACGTTTATGGTGTAATGTAAATATTTTTCAGCTGTATAAAATACTAGGTAAAATACAAGAGAAATATAGAGATACTTACAACTGGAAATAAACTCATTTTAGCTCATGTAATTTCCCGCAGTCATTGAATACTCGCCGATTTTTTTTTCTCTGTATTAATTTCTCCACAAAATATAATAATAAATATGGGAATTTTATTTTTAAACGGATGGCGTCAGTTGTGTGTAAATTTCCTGACCGCATGAGAAGTCAAGTTCAAGATATTTATGAAATTATTTGATTACATTCGATTATCACACATGATTTGTATGTGTTTTGTGTATAGAAGCTTTTGATATGATCATTTTTGCGCAACCAACCTTTGAGGTAGGTTAACAATTTTGTGAAATGAAACTCTCTCTCTCTCTCTCTCTCTCTCTCTCTCTTACTTTCTAGGTTCGTGTCAATATTTATCAGCAGCTTGCTAAAAATTTTGACATATTTATATTAATTTACGAAATATTATTAATTATTTATTTAAAAAAACCAATCGAATTACAGCATGCTTAGTTTCATTTCACCATCGTTCATTTTGTAAATGATCGGAATGTTATTGGCGGTGTATTCATATTAAAACATATTCGCAAAATATTATTTAAAAGTTTCAAACCGCAATTTTGAGTACAATAGCTTCAAATCAGTTTATGTGGCTGATGTATTGGCAAAAATCATATGTTTAGTTGTATGTAAATGAATTTGCAAAATGACCTTGACCATAATGATAGGCTAAATAGATTTTGTTGTTGTGATAATAAACAAAGTTTTGAATTCCATTTATACATGTTTTTTTTTAAATCATAGTTGAATTAACATTTGCCGCTTGACAGCGTGACAATCACAGAAACATATGAGTAAATTGTGTTGTTATTCTAACGTCATAACAACAAATACCGGTTTCAACAATCACATCCTCATCCGAACTGTATTATTTAATTTCAGCGTAATTAATTGAAAATCTCATCTATTGAATTTGCGTCAATATCAATGAGTCATTGCATTACATTTTAAGATTATTCCATCTATTAACGATGTGGTTGGTTGAGATGTATGTTCAGTTCTTGAAATCATATTGATAAGTTAGGTCGTATTACATACCCTAGAGTATCAATCAATTTCTATAGAATTCACTTTCGAGGAAATCATACATCACAAATAAATATATTTGTGCTGCGTCTTTCAGTCGAACATACGATTTGCTATTACTCTCGTTTAAACATGATTTTTCCAAATTTTAAGTTGTTAGTTTTGACTTGTGTGATTTTCATATTAATTCAATTTGATGAAGTTCATACGAGACCGGAACCAAGTTTTATGTCATTATTTACTGATTCGCTCAAATTGGTTACTGAAGGTTTTGCAAACGTTTTAAATATCAAAAATCCAATAACTCCAGTACTGTGCGATTTAAGAACGGTGAGATTGAAATGTGGTCTGGTTATAGTGAAATTTGGTTATAGTGAAATTCTATTTTTTATTAGGACAAACTTATTGAATACTATGGATACGAAGCCGAAGAACACAAAGTAATTACAGAGGATGGATACATTTTAACAATGTTTCGATGCAATTCAAAAATACATCGATCGATTAAAAAAAAGCCGGTGATACTACAACACGGTCTTCTGGCTTCATCGGTAAATTATTTGTTTGTTTGAATGTTACTCATGAATATGATATATCTTATATTTGCAGGACGATTTTGTAAGCAATATTCCAGAACAATCTTTATGTAAGTAGAGCACGGATTTTCTTAGAAGAAGTGACTTAAATCAATGCGTTTCATAATTTCAGCTTATATTTTGGCGGATTCAGCGTATGACGTATGGATCCCAAATTCACGGGGTAGCTAGAGGGAATATAGTATTACCTATTTCTCCTAATTTGCTTTCAATATTCTCTAATGTTCCCTAATTTTCTAGTATATCCAAATTTTGAATTCATGTCTCCCCCCTAGGTAATACATATTCGCGAAATCACATTACAAAAGATCCTGATAACTCAACCAGTGGATTTTGGGATTTTTCTTGGTATGAAATGGGGATCTATGATCATCCTGCTGTTTTTGACTACATTTTGAATAAAACAGAAAGCACGAAATTGTATTACGTTGGACACTCACAAGGGACTGCGACACTCCTTGTTTTACTTTCCGAAAAGCCAGAATACAATGAAAAAGTCCATGCCGCAAGTCTCATGGCACCAGTCAGTTATATGAATAATTCTGATTATTTATTACGATGGCTTACATACACTCGTCCCCTTTTAGAGGTAAGCAAACATTAAAAATAAATCAAACTTGAAGTAAACCACATTTGAAAACGGCAAAGCGTCATTTAAAGTAGCAATGTTGTTTATTAATAAAAAAAATACAAATATTTGATTGGTCAATAGGTTATCTAGAATTGCAAGAGCGTATGAAAAGTGGACACGCTTAAATAAAAAAAAAAAAACTAAATGAGTGTCATATTTGAGTGACTGATTGAGTGGAATTTTTGGTGGGAGAAGAATCTATCTCAGCCACCTGATCAATGTATAAAATTTAGTATGATTTTTTAATGAAATTTATTCCAGTTATTCCGGAATTCGGAATTTCTTCCAAGAGAATCGATGAAAAACCTAGCGGCTCCAATATGTGAAATTGATTTAGTGAATTTCTGTGGCAATGTTATGGAAATATTGTTTGGTCCAAGCGATAGCCAAAGGAATGATGTAAGAAATTTGGTAACTGCATCACTTTCATTCTGAAATAAACTTCTTTCTTTGTAGACAATGTTGCCTGCTCTCATTTGCCATACGCCAAGTGAGTACATACATAATACATTTAAGCCGAAGTGTAAATAATTAATAAGTATTTTTCGATAGTTAGGTGGTTCATCCATAAATCAATTTTTCCACTTCGGTTTGGAAATTCAACATGGATATTTTGGAAAATTTATGATAGACACAACGGTACCAGAAAATTTTAAACTTTGGCGCATCACAACACCAATGATTCTACATTATTCGCCCGTTGATAGACTAGTCAGTCCAAAAGATGTGAATAACTTGATACCGCTGCTAAATAACACCGCTACTTATGTGCAAAACATAAATGAAAAAGATTTCAATCACATTGATTTTTTGTGGGGCACCGATGCTGCTTCGATAATTTATACAAAGATTTTGTCGTTTTTCGCTCAGTATCAATAGGATGTAAATGAAAAATAAAGATATTCAGTCTGACTGAATAATAACGGATTTTATTTTACCCGATATCGCAAATTGAATTTTATCTGACTGTTTTTATTACTTTTCGAGAATTTGCATGCTAAAATCAGAAAATGTATGCCGAAACAATAAAATTTTACTCGTTTATTCCAAATTTTTGAATTTTTAAAATGTACTAATAACACTAGTATTGACATTCTTTGAACAAAAAAACTATACGAGGTACACTATTTATATATCGGGAATTGACAAACCTACTGTTGCCCGATGCAAACCATTGTCATATTCGTAAAGTTGGACATTTTTCATGACCTTGTGACTTAACAGGACGAATTAAAATTATAAAAATTTAGTTTTGTGGTATCGCTACGGTGTCAGTTGGAAAAGGTCAACTTCGCAAAAAAATGAAATTTACAGGCGCACACTACCCAGAAAAAAAGTTACAGGCGTAAATTTGAAAAAGCCTATTCATCAAAAAGTCTATAAATGAAATTTTGAAAAATTCGAAATAAAACAAAATTGCAAAAAACTAATGATGCAGTATTTAAGTGATTAATTTGTGATTTCCAAAAATATTTTGAAAATTTCGATACGACATCTGGCGGACATTTTTTGAACAAAAAAGTGAAAATTGCGCAAAAAAGAATTATTATCGAAAATTGTGACTCTCAAAAATGTCATCATTTGAATTTGTGACACACTCCTTGGGACAGAAAGTCAATTTTTCGACTTTCATAGTGAAAGTCGTAAATCAATGAAATTTTTCAAAGCGAATACTTAGATCTAAATAAATGGTGTCATATTTTAGTGACCAATTTGTGATTCCCAAAAATGTCATCATTTGAATTTGTGACACACTTCTTGGGACAGAAATGTCAATTTTTCGATTTTCACACTAAAAGTCGAAGTTGAATGAAATTTAGCAAAGCGAACACCTAGGGGATAACCATGAATTGCAGATCGAATAATTTATAATAAACGCTATTTCTCTCTATTTTTCACTAATTCTGCTAGTATTTCTACTAGTTTGTTCTAATACTGCTATTTTAGTATGTCAAAAATATTGCATACGTCAGATTGACTGCATGATCGAATAACCGAAATGTGTTTACGTAAATGTTTCAAGTTGACACTTTCAACGTGTATATTTGAAGCAGGCACTAGCGTATACGTTTTCAGTAAGAAATCTGTCATCAAATTTACATTTCCGATTGCAATTCGTAAATTGCAGTTAATACAGATGGAACGTGCTTGGTTACGTGCCATTGAATATAAATATATTTAAAAATAGGAAAAAGCGTATTTAACTACATATTTTGATACATTTTAGTTCAACACTATTCAATTCGTTTGTTTTGTGAATTTTATTTTAATTAATTATTTCAATAAATTCAAGAATAAATTCTTACTAAAGTATATACATGTACAGTGCTAATTCTGCTATTTATTGCTAATTTCCCCATTTTTTTGCTAATGTGCTAATTCTAATTCGCATGGATATCCCCTAGGACTTTTACGATATTTTTCTAAAGTATTGTAGGAGTGTGCGTTGTATTCGTATAAATCGAGTAAATAACAAAAGTAAATATACTGAATGGCTACGGAAACAATACGAAAAGCTTGAGCGTTTAGAATTTTGCACGGAACCCAAAAAGAAAATAGATGAACTTGATGAGTTTTTCGAACGCAATCCAAATCTACGTAGTTTTTCATGCGATTCACTGACATTTTCGGCCAATACAGATGCATTACTCATTTCTAAAGTTAAACTGGATACATTTGAGTTGAAATGCTTCGATTTCAATGAAGATATAGACAAAAAAATTCATGGTTTCTATAAGCGTTTACATGTGAGTGAGTTGAACGATTTAATGGATCATCAATTGCCCTCAATACCATTTTTGGAACAATTTTCCACCGATTGTTTTTACCGTAGCCTTGGATCGTATTCGAACCATTTGATCGAATATGTTGAAACAGGGGAGTGGGAAGGGAAACGTTTTTTATGGAATGAAATAATTAGAAAATCTGGTAAATCCAAAAATGAAACCTTAGTAGAGAATCTAATTAATGTCGAACGTCTTTACGTATACAGAGAAACGTTCGATATTCTGCTATTCATTAAAAAATTGAGAAATTTAAAAAAATTGAAGTTAATCAAATTTAAATCGTCAGAAATTCTTCAATTGGATATGTTGAATACAGAACGAGAAAAATTGGCCGGAGCACGAAAAGTTACGATTTATGTACCACACACGGTTTACATGGCAACGAAATGGACCACCAAAAATGGAACCACAAATTTGAGCTTGATCGAAATGAAACGATCCAGCTCGTTTGAATGGAATAGATTCTACTGGGGCTACACATATTTGACGAGACTTCCTATTATTAGAAAAATGTCTACGAATAAATTGAAAAATATAAATATTTTAAAATAATGTTATGTAGAAATTGAAAATAAATATTGAATGAGGATAGTGAATTTATTTTATTTTTTATTCAAAGAGCCATCTATAGAGCATATACTCTTGTAATAGTGATATAAATCTGTACATATAAAATTTTACTTTAGCTTTATTTTTAAAAGAGGAAATTCCAATGATTAAAAACTAAAAAATTTAATTTCGTGTCAAAAAAAATTCAAAATGATTGCGAACATTAACCATTACATTTGTGTAATATTCTCCGTCCTGCCGATGAATGCGATCTGCGTAGCAATCAGATCTTACAATTAGGGTGTTGTTGGTTAGCAAGTTGGAGTTTTGGGTCCGTCTTTATTAGGAAATTGTTCTTCAATCCAACGATAATATTTTTTTATGTCGGTATAATCCATGTAAGGTTTTAATTTATAACTCAATAGTCCAACTGCCACCTGCGTGCCATCTAAATGTGTATAGATGAGCGGGCTTCCTATGAATATGAATGATTGAAATGTGAAAAATATCAACTTGAAGTTCAGGATTGCGAAAATAACACCACACATACCGGAGTCCCCCGACTCAGATATGCCCATCGTATTTTGAAATCGTACGCAAACTATCTTTTCTACACTGGCACATTTCTCTATATCGGCTCGTTCCACAATTCCCATCATCATATATTGGTGAAAATCTTTCATGAAAAATATGAGAGCAGTATATCCTATGCCAAGGACATTGAACGTGTCTTCACTACTCCCACAGCCCAAAGGAAGCTCTCTTATACTTTCTGTTCGTCTGGCAAGCGTTAGTACACATATGTCGTGATGGAAATCACCCATTTCAAAATATTTATTACACTTAACGTGTGATTTGTCTAAAATAAAATGTTCACCACTTGTAAGGTATATAGTTGCCTTTTTCATTTGCATATACGTAGGCTGCTCCATATATTTGTAGAAAAGCATATACAACGCAATCGTTTTTTATCAAAAATGGCTTTATTGCTTTTCAAAGTACCACTTGCCGTAGCATTCATGCCACTCCGAAACCGATATCTCCAAAACGTGTGTTTTGAACGCATCAACTGCTTCTTCTGGCGTCGAAAATCGTTGACCACGCAATTTTTTCTTTACGCTCGGAAACAAAAAGAAATCTTTAATTTTAGTACGTAGAATTGGCTTAGCCGTCATATATACCTCCTTTCGAACTAATATGATTTCAGATCACATGCCCCTCTACCAAATCGACAATTTTCAATATTTTTTCATACTCTCGAATGTTTTGAGTTCTTAAAGAGCACTCTCACTGGCTTCTCGGTGTCTCCACTCATTTGCATAACTTTCAATCTTGACTTTTAGTACGAAGAATTTGCTTAGCCTTCATATATACCTCCTTTCGAACTAATATGATTTCAAATCACATGCCCCTCTGTCAAATCGACAATTTTCAATATTTTTTTAAACTCTCGAATGTTTTGAGTTCTTAGAGAGCACTCTCACTGGCTTCTCGGTGTCTCCACTCGTTTGCATAACTTTCAGTCTTGACTTTTAGTACGTAGAATTGGCTTAGCCGTCATATATACCTCCTTTCGAACTAATATGATTTCAACTCACATGCCCCTCTACCAAATCGACAATTTTCAATATTTTTCCAATCTCTCGGATGTTTTGAGTTCTTAGAGAGCACTCTCTTTGACTTCTCAGTGTCTCCACTCATTTGCATAACTTTCAGTCTTGACTTTTAGTACGTAGAATTGGCTGAACCTTCATATATACCTCCTTTCGAACTAATATGATTTCAAATCACATGCCCCTCTACCAAATCGACAATTTTCAATATTCTTTCAAACTCTCGAATGTTTTGAGTTCTTACAGAGCACTCTCACTGGCTTCTCAGTGTCTCCACTCGTTTGCATAACTTTTAATCTTTAATTTTAGTACGTAGAATTGGCTTAGCCGTCATATATACCTCCTTTCGACCTCACTTCAATTGTTATACTCATAGAATACACACGTTCGTTTCATTTCTATCTATTATTCTGCAGCTTACTTTACAATAAAAATCGTGTGTATGCTTCTCATACTAATGCCCAAGGATGCCTCAATCTCACGGTATGTGACATGACGATCTTGCTTTAACATGTTTCTGACAGCATCCATTATTTTCTGGAACAACAACCGATTTTGGACGACCTTCACGGAATTCGTTGATGAGCGAATGACGACCACGATTGAATTCAGTAAACCAGTGATATACAGTGGCCTTGCATGGAGCTTCATCGCCAAAGACCAAATGAAGTTGATCAAAACACTGTTGTTGAGATACACCCAATCCAAAGTCGTAGTAAATTATCGCACGAAAATGTTCACGAGTAAAATTCATTTTTTTGTTGAGACGCAATTTAGATGTCACTGTAAACAATACAAATGGCGCGCGTACTAGGGAATATCCATGCGAATTAGAATTAGCACATTAGCAAAAAAATAGGGAAATTTACATGAAGAAAATAGCAAAATTAGCAATAAATAGCAGAATTAGCACTGTACACGTATATACTTTAGTAAGAATTTATTCTTGAATTTATTGCAATAATTAATTAAAATAAAATTCACAAAACAAACGAATTGAATAGTGTTGAACTAAAATGTATCAAAATATGTAGTTAAATACGCTTTTCCCCATTTTTAAATAAAAATAAATTCAATGGCACTTAACCAAGCACGTTCCATCTGTATTAACTACAAT
>NW_022199088.1:0-3368 GCF_009176525.2 Contarinia nasturtii
AATTTATAAGACAAATAGCCAATCGCGGGTTTTTTGTGTCGTCTAAGTAAATTATTGTTGTTTTTTGTATCGTCTCGTTCGCTTCAAGTTGACTGAACACAAATCAGTCATTAGTCATACATACGTAGTTAGGAAGCATATTCCGTAATGAATATGTCAATGTAACGACATTCAATAAATCTTCATTGGAATTCTGCGGCATTTGCTTTGGTTTACCATGCATGTTTTAATCAATCCGAAGAGACAGAGAAAAATGTTAAAGTTGGAATCGAGTACATGAAAGCAGATAAATGGGGGCAAAAATGATGAATCTTGGATGTGTGGACCCCGTTTGGTACCGATACACCTCTGGCTCCAGTCGAACCTAGATAAACACAAATCATGTTATACACACCACGTGATTTTCTTCTGTTGTAACGAAATCTCTTTGAACTATGCTTCCACCTTCAGTAAACTTGATTGGCTCGATAATCGATAGAATTGTTTGTTTGCGCTCGAAGAAGCACATGTAAATGTGGATACGCTAATGACCAGCCTACGGTATTTTGAGTCTGATGCCATAATCAGCACATGTGTGAGTTACGAGTGATACGATGCAATCAGAAAGTTGTATTCTATACCATGCAATGCCATGTGATAGATTAACTTTGGGGTAAATTTATAATGATTTATTCGCAAAATTGATTGTGTGGTCGACTTGTAGAGCAGATGAGTGCCAGCGGTCTGCATATTCATAGGAAGCGCTGAAGTGATTTGAAATCAGATGCTATGAATGGATAGCTGTAGGGTTGCTAACTAAATACAAATCGATATTTGCACAATGGAAAAGCATTCGAGCTTCAACTCATTTAAACCGATTCATATATGTTTGCTCGTCTAATCCCATCTAATTTTCTTTCTGTTGAGACAATATAAATGCATTCGAAAGGAAAATATGACATCTGCTAATGGTATTTTCATATCGAATTTTCGCAAATGTCGTTTTGGTTTCGGTTGAAAAATGACACAATCTACGAAAAGAGATGAATTTTTGTAGAAATGAGTAAACCAAACGAAGCATCCACTGAAAAATTCCATTCAAACCATCTTTTTCCCCTTTGTATGTGTCCTTTGGACATTTCGGTGTGACTTCATATTTTGAGCGAAATATCTCTACTTTTCATTGCTTGGTATTGCTCTCGTTGATATTCATCATGGTTTGTATTCATTTCAAATTAGACCAAACGATACTGAATAGAGCTTTTTTATGGTGGAAAATGTACAATTTTGCGTTTGCATTTATAGTTATGATGTCTTTTTGTTTGACTGGTTCTTTGTATTGATGTTGAAGTCGTGCAAAACATTCCCGAGGCACACTCACTAATATTCGATAGTAATCAAAGGATTTTTCACAATATTTCATCAAAGGTGTGTTCCTCTTCATGGCGGTCATTATCGAATTTTATTGGGTTATTCATTTAGTTGGCAAAGCATTGTTATGTTCAGGACTTTCATCACCCAGCACATATGCACTGTAGTGTTTACCTTCAATCGAAAACACTATGTCAATGTGAAAAGCAGACGACAACAGGAAAAAGTAATGATGAAATAAAAAGCAGACATAAAGAAAACATGATGATATCGAACGGTGTGCATTGTCAAAACTGTGTGTATGTGTGTTTTGCGGACGTGCTTTGCAATGTTCATACGAATAAAACTCATTTAGTTTCATTTTTATGTGCCGTGTCTAAATCACTTCAGCACCTTGTCTTTTGTCTTTGTTCTTGTGCACTCCGATGAATTTCTTTTTCTTCGTTTCGGCGACAAACGAAATTTTCGCCATTCGAATATGCTGAGCACGTGACGCGCACCGCGCGCATCCATTTCCGAAAACACTGTTCGTATAGTTATGAGGAAATATGTGTGTTTTGGTTGGAAATATAGAAGTGGCAAAGTGTTGGCACATCAACCTGCCCCAACATGCTATGTCATATGCTCAGCGAAAACAGATATAAAGCCGCACTCGATTCAAGTATTTGAAGATTGCTTGCAGAGGCGATTTGGCGTCTATGTTATTTGTGTGCATTGCACTGTTTTTGTTCGGAATTCACAACGAGAAAAGTGCTTTATCCATAAAAAACCAAAGCGTGAAAGGCGGCGAGAGAGCGAGGAACAGGAGGGAGAAAAGGAGGCGTCGATGAAATCTGCTATTTTCAAAGAAAATTTATAAATGGCAACTATGCGAACAGAATAATCAAGTACATTCGCACGCTCTCTCTCTCTCTCTCTCTCTCTCTCTCTCTCTCTCTCTCTCTCGTTCTCATATTCTATCTCTCATAAGACCTGGTTCATAACACCACTTTATCGAGTTATAAATGATACGGAACTACGGACACACACATTTATATGAGAAGAAAATACGGGAAACAAATACTGCGAACCCAAGCATTTTCCCAAATAATAATAGTAATTAATCTGCAACTGCAATCCACATAATCATTGCAACGAATGATTCGTTCATTTCGCGCAAACAGGATACCTTCGTTCCGTTCAAACCATATTAAATTCATATGTGAGTATAGAAGCCCGGATTATTTATCCGTGAAATATGACAGCGATAATATCTCTTCCCATAAGTATTTTTAAAAGTCAGATCCAATGGGGTCGATTCGTTTCAGTAATAGGCGCATTTTAATTAAAATGTGAGCTTTTCAACCAAGCAAAAAATTAAACAAACCATGTTCTCAAATGATCAATTTATACTAAAATTGATTTTTGGAAAATGTATTAACTCACGGGTTAATATGTCATAAAATCATAAATTGCGTAGTTTTTTTATGATGTTCAAGCCATATGAAACAAGATGTCGTGTGAATATTTGAATGAAAAAAGTGTCGAATGGGTCTGAGCATCAGCTTCAATTTCAATCGAAACAATCTTGAAAGTTTTTATCTAGGTTTTTATGTGAAAAATTTGCCGCTATAAAAACTCTTTTGTGCAATTTTGCAATTTAATTTTATTTTATTGTTTATTTGTATTCTATTTTCATTTGGATTTTATTTGGATGCTTTTCGTATTTGCAACAGAATAAATATGGTGAAAATAGCAGATTGACCAAACAATATGCGGTCCGATTTTTATTGTTCGGTAAGAAATAGAATTTTCCCATGAGGCGAGTTAACAAAGCGAACACAACCTTATAAAACTTTCGAAACCACAAAGCGACTCGTTTCGGCAGGCTTTTGAACACATTTGTATGTGGAAGAGTGTTCTCAAACAAATAAACAAACAAAGTAACAAAGTATCAATGTTTTGGTGAACCCGAGCATTTTTAAATCTGTGGGCAAACACAAACGGAACCCAAATTGGATTCGTTTCATTTCCGTCTA
>NW_022199088.1:3378-13293 GCF_009176525.2 Contarinia nasturtii
TTTGAGCGATAATATTTTCGTAGTCATGTTTACATATTCTAGACACTGGCATAAATTAGAAGAACCAAATATTTGCTTATTTTGTGTATTCGACATATGTTCATTCAATATTTATTCATCATTCACGCGCCGTATAATGTGGTGCTGCAGTAAATTTTCAAAAGTCACACACTGAATCGAGCAACAACAAAGCGGAAAAGGCACGCTCAGTGACCACGAGACAAGAAGAAAGCACTCGTAATGCTCGGGCTCGAATGAATAAAGAACATGTTGGAATTTTACGTATATTGTCAAAACTTAATTGTCAAAACATGAACATACCCTAAAATAATTATGTTTGACGTTTACATAAATATAAATAATGACAAGCGAATAAAGTCGATCACAAAAACATATATTTTTTTACTTTTTAAAAAATAATTACAAATCATTAATACATCAAATGCTGTGTGAATTGTTTAAATACTATTCTCGTACTTTTCCCATTACAAACTTAAATTAGTGCATATCATAGAGCTGCAAGCTATGGCGACATTCTGCAGAAATTCAAAACTAAAACCATATTCAACATATTGAAAATACTTTTGAATATTCTGCAGATATGGATTGACACTTCTTAAATAAATTGAATAAACAGAAATGTGATTTATTTTACTTGAGGTGGTGGTGGTGGTGGTTGAACTTGCTGAAAAAAGTTATCAATAAATTGTGATTTCCCTTTAATTTCGTCCAAATGGAATCTGTAATAACCCAAATAAGCTATGAATGCAAGAACGTGACCACAACAACCTACTAATCTCCGACCATGCTGACAGTCACAATAGTGTGAAATAATACCTTTTCTATCTTTTATGGCCTGATCTGCGAGAATATAAACATAATGCTTCACATTATTACGGAATCTCGATTTAAAAAACGTCAATACAACAATTGGTGACTTAATTTCATATTTCTTTATCAAATTCTTAAAAACAGTCTTAACGAGATTGACGGGATAAACGAAAATCTTCAAACCATCAAGTTCAATTTGCTCATGAATATAGGATAATGCCAGATGTGGTTGATAATTCCCCATGGATATTAATCTAAATTCATTCTTGGCAACTGCTGGAAAAACCAAAACCAAATGATTACATTCTACACACTTTTTCACAGAATTGTTAAATACCGCACTATCAACAACGACAGCAAATTCATTTTGATTATAATCACCTTTCTCAATCATACTTTGAGCGATTGTTTCGGCATCATTTTTATTGGATTCAAATGTTAAACGGAACTTGTTTATTAAACTGGCCCCAATACGATAGTCAGTCATGGCATGTGGGAGATCATATGTTATCCAAGTTCTATCAAATAATTGCCATATAGTCTTCATATGGCCGTTGCGAGTTTCAACAGCAAAACGGCAAGCTGTCACCATTCGTGATGAATTAGCCTGGATTGTTGTTAATTGACCTAATATTTTTTTGTCAACAAATTCAGGCATTTTTACAACGAATCCTTTCGCCGTTAAATAATTTTTCACATCGCGAAAACCTCTGTCCAAGAGAAATACATCACCGTTGTGTAATTTTTGTTCAATTTGCTCCGCGTATGTATTAAATATGTTTTCCATAATCGCCGCATCATTATCCGAAGATTTAAAAGGCCCAAACACTTCTATAATCTTTCCGTTGGTTGTTAGAAAAACCATTGGCTTGAAAAAATGACGTTTTTTTTGATGATAATAAAACTCTTTTTGTTTGGTAAAGTTTTGTGTTTTATTACAAAACACATATGTTCCATCAGCTATTATTATTGCTTGTGTTTTTTCACCATTGAGATACAAATTATTTGCCATTATAGAGACATTTTCTACCAATGTTTCTCTGGTCATTGCATCAAAACCGAGATTATTTGGAACAAAGTCTGTTAATAGCGATATTCTTGCTTTAGATATATATGCAATACCTGTTTTGTATGACACATTGAAATAATCACAAACGCGATTATATCGATCGCCTTTGCGCAAACGAATGAGATACATAAGAAGGGCTCTTTTGGCTCTCTTAGTATTATTCGGGAAATATTGATGTAGTGTCGGTAAATTATTCAAGAGCTCATTGAACTGGTTCAATGATAGGCCAGTTTTTTCCTTCATTCTTTCTTTCGGAAATTCTCGACAACCATATTCATCATCCAAAGGTAATCTTAATAAATCTATCATGTCTTCGATATACTCCCTTGTATATTTAAACTCTAAGTTTATAAAATCGTGCCAATTTCCATTTTCAAGATGTTCTTGGCAAATTACTGATCGCTTTGGAATATATATTCTGTGTACTTTGAGCACTTCATATCTTTTTCTTTTTGGTATAGAAACAAGACCCTGGTTTTGATGACAATTATCAAATACACATCGATGTGTATTCACTGCACATCTCATTAAAGAAAGTTCAATTGATGTCGACATGATTTTCAAAATGTGCAAAAAATATTCACTTTATGAACTTGTAACTTTTTGTTGATTAAAATCGATATGCGGGAATCGTTGGTGCATAGCAGACTAGGTAAACCAAATGAGTGACATTAATTATGCGCAGTTGTACTTATATAAAGACAGAAATTCACACGCATAGCACAATATACATACGTGTTTTTCCTATTATGATTAAATGTATTCTGTTTACCGTTATCTCACTGTGTATTGAATTATATGTACGATAAATATATGTGTGTGTGTGTATTTTGCTCTGTTGAGCGTTTTTATTGTATTCTTTTCAAAACCATCTACAATATTTTAGTTATTTGAAAACTTGAACAAATGCTTTTTAAAAAATCCTCTTGCTTTCTTAAATGTATATTGAGATCGATTGAGCTCTGGTTCTTATTCTATTTGATATTCAACTATTCAGAACATCTTATGCATATTTTCACTAATACTTATATAATATGTGATACACATTAACATTCATTTTCAATAAAACGTGTAGATGCAATTCTTCACTCTTTTCAAAGTGATCTGACTTATTTCTTATAAAAACTTTTAACAAATAGGTATGAAACTGTTTTTGAGAAGCAACTGCTTCTTTTTCTATTCGTAACGATTGTGGTGTTTTTCTTAATTATAAGTTTATCGAAATCGATTGGCAACCAAGCAGAAGTTCAATTAAGTCCGAAAGCTGAAAATATTCAAGATAAAAACTTATGAAAAATGGGAAATGAATGGAAGAAAATCATCACAATAAACAATAATAAATAAATTATGCTTACAAGAGACAATTTTGGCAAAACCAATCACCTTCTGGAATGGTTGTTACTTTCATACAGTCCATATGAAACCATTTGATAGTACATTGTGGATTTTCGCAGAAAATCATATTGCCAAAGGATTCACGGCGGCAAACACACCATTTCATTTTATTTGAATGTGCGACACCTAGATAAACAAAAAATTACATAATATTTTAGTTTGAAATCATTCTACTTGTATCTGCGATCTCACTTGTCTGTGTGGTTTTGTAATCTGGTAGCGTTTGCAAGCGTGTTGAACGTTTTTTTGGCTTTGGTGTAAATGCTGGGCAGGTTACTCGACGAACTCGTATTTTTTGTGGTAATTCTTGTTTTGTCAGTACATTCAATCCAATTATTTTGAGAGCCTTTGTTAAGGAACGTGTGACTGTCGAAAAAACGAAATAAATAGTTTAAATATGAGATCGACGATCCTTGTTCAGAGATGAAAAAACTCAAAACAACTACCTTTAATTGTGTCATGTTGATCAATTAAAAAATTGAAGCGATGAGGTGGACAAAATTGCATCATTTGTTCATGTTTTCTTGTTGTTGATCTGGTTTCTACCGAATATGAAGAAATTATTTTTTGATTTTTCACCATTTTGTATTTTGTTGATACTCACGTGAAGGCATTTCGAAGAAAATTCGTTCAATTTTCTGGAACAAGCGAAAATTCTCGCTGGAATCGTTTATACTTTGATCTACAATTAAATGAAAAAAATTCTGCCCAATAAGAAAGGTGAAATTAATGTTCTGCAGAATAAAATCAAACTTGTCTTCTTTTTAAATATGCCGAATATTTTCGTTTTAAAACACGAAAAATGGAACTACTGTAAAGAAAGAGTGACCTGTCACTTGATGCGTTGAAACCAATTGATGTTATATATAAATGTTTGTGTATGCGTGTACGAACTAACCAACGACTACTATGACACTGCTGTGTATATGCACTCTGAGCAGGGTTATAAGATAGACATTTGTTGTACGATTATTAATGCGCAATTCACCTTCTGCAGAACTAGCGGTACTTTGTTTATTTTAAAACGCAAGAGTTAATAATTTTTTCAATAAAAGAAGGAACTATGTCATTCGGAATTGAAATACATTTCTTATATTAAAAACATTGAAAACAACTGTCTGTACTTTAAAATATACATATATATATATTTTATATTGACTTAATATGAATGTTACTTACTTTTCTCGACGATACAAATGTGTCGATTTTGACAATTTTTTTCGTGCCTCTCTGCGCGATATTCCGGATTTATTAAAAGTTCGACGTAGTGGTGGCAACCTTTTGTCCGCTTCAAAGAACAATTTTGCTTTCGACCACATATTCTCTTCATCCGACTGAAACACGTTTAAAAATACATATTTTTAAAATTAATGCAGAATAGAATATTTTTTGCATTACATTTCTTTCTATTTGTCACAGTAAAGTGTTTTGCTTTTCAAAATACTTACTTCAATCAAACCGGCCAAAAGTGTCGTAATTTTTTTCTTCAATGGTTCGTTAAGGGCACAGGTATCAGGCAATTTTGATGACCATTCGATATTCCCATTTTGTGTCTCTATCGCTGAGATCTGTCCACGTTCTTTCTCTTTTGTCATTTTGTACAACATTTTTGGATTCTTACGACCATCTTTTGGATTAAATGGAAGCAAGCCTGTTACGGTCTCGTATAAGGTAACTCCAATTGACCAAAGCTCGTGAAGTTCACCAAAATCTTGTTTGGTTGGGCGTCCGTCATATGTTCGATACATATGCTCGAAAATATCCGGGTGTAAATATTCTGCGGTGCCATACAAAGACCCATATCTTTCATTTGGTTTCAGTATTCGTGCTGCACCAAAATCTGCAAGTTTGTAGATTCTCTGTCCGTGATTTACATCAATTAGTATGTTCGATGGTTTTATATCACGGTGAACGATATGATTTTCATTTAAGTGCTTCAAACCATCCAAGAAGTTGCGGAAGAACTGGTGAAATTCACTTGAAGACAAACCATTTTGGTTCGATTCAATAAAAGACTGTAAGTCCCCTTCGGAACAGTATTCCATGATCAGATGTTGTTCAGATGTGAATAGATTGTTTTCCATTGCGATGTATTTCACCACATTTACATGATTTGCGCGTTTCAGTGTGTTCGCCTCTCGATTCCGATAGAACTTTGTTGTAAATCTGAATGATTTAATGGCAACGTTTGTGTGAGTATTTGTCTTTGATCTTCCCTAATAGAAAATAAAAAATGAAATAGGAGAAAAACCACTCGATCAATATAAAAAATATACACTTTACACTGGTGTTTTTTTGTGTTTATTTTAATATTGTTACAGGAAAGACTTACTTTATATACATAACCGAAGGAGCCATTTCCCAACAAATCTCTCAACTGCCATTCAAAATTCTCTGTGCTCTGCATGGTTTACTTGTAACCAACAAAACAATAACTCAAAAAAAAAAAGAAAAAAATCACATGAAAAAAAATTGAATGTTATTTACATTAGAACGCCATGCACGTTGACGTATCGATCGCAACTAAACACATTTCTGCAGAAAAAAAAATTCTGTCATACACTATCGCTGCTGCTGTTTGCAACTTTTGTTTGTGTGAGTGTATTCACTATAGATGTTTTCGTATAAACAAAGTTCAAATGAAACATTTCGCTCGTGGCGTTGGTGACTTACACAAACAGTAAAATAATGACAGTTCAATAACAATTGAATTCAAATGAAAAGTTAAACGACATTTTTTAAAGTGTTGTGCAGAAAATGTATAATAAATTGATTACGAATTGCAAGAATAAATTAAGATTACAACGAATTGAATAATGAAAATTAATTCATTCTACATATATATCGAAAATTATATAGGGCTTTTTTTCATTTTGTTCTTAATTTTTACAAATACTTTTCCGTCACGTTTATTTAAATACCAATTTGAGTTCATTCAATAAAATAATAGAAAAAACACAACAGATTGTTTTTTATTTCATTTATATCTTGTCATTTTTAGTTATTCAAACATATTTGAACTGCATTCAAGAAAGATGATATATGAATTAACATCGGATTACCGATTTCGATGGGGGAAAATGTAAAATATGGTATAGTTGTGCTATTTAGATAAAAAAAAATAGGCATATTTGAATATTTTATTAAGACTAAGACTCTTAATTAACTCAATTGCTCTTAATTGCTTCTGAGAATTCAAAGACTTTTTTTTATTTCTCTTTCTCCTGTAAAGCAGTGTTTTCTGCTGTTTGGTGCCTGTTTATTTACATTTTTTTTTTCGATTTTTAAGGAAATCAGCCATAAAATGTGATTGTAATAACCAATTGTTTTAATTTAAAAATATGTTATGCAAACAAGTTAGTTCTGTATTATAATTATGAATCAGAAGAAGACAATGCATATGATCTTTTTGGTTTTAAACCCTTTGAAATTTCATGCCACATATTCCAAGTTAAAAAATAAAAATAAAAATAAAATAAAATCAAACCTTGATAAAATTCCAGTTTACTGCGCTGTACAGTACGATCACTTTCTGTGCCATTATTTCTTCAATTCAATTCATCCTATAACGACTGTGAAAAGAAAAAAAAACTATGTGCGTTTGTTTGTTAAATGAAAATGATTGAATTTTTATTATTTTGATTTAAATTGTTATTTTGTATACATGTTATTGATATCTGATTGTGATTTCTCAAACCGAACATAAAGTCGTTTCGACTATTTATTATCCATTTATAAATTGTATCAATAATTATAGGGCCTATCACAAACATGTTATCGATTGCATTTGCCTAAGCTGAATATAAAGACGCGTGGACTGTGTATTTCTCAAATTGAAAAACGTCTTTAGTAAAAATGGTCTGATAATGAATTTAGAAATGAAGAATCTTTGGCTAAGGTTTACTGAATGGAACTGTGATCTGTCGAATGACTTGATGATCTTTGGTTCAGATTCTGGCATAAATCTTCAAAAAAGCGCATTTTACCCTCCGTTCTAATATCAAGGCGAATGGTCATATCGTTCCAAGTTTGAATATCACGTGAAAGTTGTTCAGTCTTCATTGTTTTATAAGTATTCCAAAATCGGTTCTTGAAGTCTTCTGGTGTATCTGTTGTCCAATATGTAATCAAATGATCCATATAATTCATAGACTCTGTGCTCATCGTATCTGATTTTAGTTTTTCCGTTGCTGTAGTTACAACCAAAATGATGTTGTTGAACTTTTTGCAAGTCGATACAACGTCAAATGTTAATGCCCATTGTTCTTCCGAAGAATCACCTGATTCATGTCCCATCCATGTTATTACACCCTCTTCAATTTTCGCCTCGTCGAATAACGTATGTTTTGAAATGGTTTGATTGCAAACAAGTGTTAAATCGCTCTCGCTATGCATCAGTAATTGAAGTGTATTATCATATGAATTTCCCAAAATTTTGATGTTACCAATACCATGTTCCTCCCAATTGTTTTGTTCAAAACGATAGAGTTTCGCTTTGTGGTCAAATAAAATGGTTTTTTCTTTGGCATTGCTGGTGGTACGGTTTTTGTTGCTATCGTTTATCAACTGAAATGGAGCTAGTTTTTTCGGCGTCGTTGAATGATTGATCAATTGGGAGGTGTCGGGTAGTTTTGGTGTTGATGGTAATATCTGTTGGAATTCACCACACGATTTACAATCGTAGCCAGTGTTCGATTCATCGCAAAGGGTGCATGTCCATTTTACATCCACGCTTTTGATCGGCAAAGTGGTTGTCTCTTCACTTGATGCGGTGAAACTTTGTTCGAAGTTATTCAATTCGGTCTTCATTGGCACTTCTTCTTCATAAGCACCAGACGCTATATTGCCAAGAATAATTTAAAAATTAGACCGTTTATAGACAATGAATATTTTACACATTTACTTACACTTTGTCTTGAGTTGTTCCATCATTGTTTTCTCAACCTCTGACCAAACGTTGAAAAACTTATCACGAACTTTTGATAGTTTGAAGCGTACGACAGTTTCCATCATTCGCGAATAGTTTCGTGAGAAATCTTCTCCAGTCCATTTCATTTCAGTTTTTTTAATCATTTGGAACTTGGTTTGAACGGTCAATAGTTCATCCCATTGAACTTGATCGCCAATCATTAATACCAACCGAATCATTATTGGATCACTAGATTCACGTAGCAAAGACAATGAACCACACTCCCATTTGCTCAATTCACTCAAAATATCAATTCTTGCATTGAATATAGAATTCGCATCGATATAAACATTTTTGGGCGAAACGTTTTCGGGGGAAACATATTTTTCGACACGAATATTATCATTTTCAGTCTGTTGTTCATCAAAATCAATCTTTCTTTTCTTTAATGGAATGTTCTCATCTTTCGGCTGAAACGAGAGAAGAGCATTGGTTGAAGAAAAAGAATATAATTTATTATTTTATGAAGTCTTACAACGTTATCATCTAAACATTGCGTTGTTATAGTCTTTGCCGAACCCATATATCCTGAAAAACAACAGTAACAAATCAACAATAGTGAAAGAATCTAAGAGAATAGATTTTTCTATTTATTTAGACTCAATATCTAACTATTTACCGCTATTATCAACGACCTTTATTTGAAGCGATTTCATTTTGTTCAGTCCGTCTTGATGAGTCATGCCATGATATTTTGTACCGTGTGTTGGAAAATTCTTTGCCCAACGAAGCCCTAAATTACAAATCGGGCACACGTAGAGAACTGTTTTTTCTGAATGAAGTACTTCCACGTGTCGATTCAAATTTTCTTGATTTCCTATTGATTTGAGACATATTGGGCAGTAATGTTGCTAAAAATGAAAACAAACTTAGATAAGGATAAAACTGATACAACGAACAATCATTTCAATCGAACTACAAAAGGAGTGCTAAAAATAGCAATATTGGATGTGAATAACTGTTTATATTTTGTGTTTGGTCTTCTTTGATAAATAATTTTTTTAAACAAGAAATGTACCGTTGTGCGCATGGACTTTGGACTTCCAGAGTCAGACATAATCGATTGGCAACCGAATTTCTGAAAAATAAAATGAAAACGAATGTGTTAAAATTGCGATTTTTTCGAGAGTGGTCAAACTAACATGTACAACAACAAACAGTTCCGTACATTTATATAAAATGACAAATGGAGTTCACAATTATTGCTGCTTAATCAATTTCTCACAAAGACTGTTGACGAAAAACAATACGATGTTAAAATAATACACGTAATTCTATTTACCAAAAATGTAATCAATTCACTTTAACTATAACTCTCTTTATTTATATAGTTCAACTAAGGTCTACTATTGAGACAATTATGAACGTCAAACGGTTGAGAATATTGAGATTCGAATTTCTAATACATAGACAACAAAGAACCCGCGCGTGCTATCACATGTAAACACAATGCCGGCAACTTTGTACAGAATATAAAATAAATAGCATTGTTCACTGGCAATGAATGTTTACATTTGTATTAGTAAGGTGCTGTTGCAAATCGATGCCATCAATATCATTAGTTTGTATTAAAAAGAGCATCTTGTTTACGTTCAACTAATACAAGCATACGTAGTCACTGATCATAATCGAGACAAAATCAGTAAATGCG
>NW_022199089.1:0-2640 GCF_009176525.2 Contarinia nasturtii
TAAGCAAAATTAAAGTATCCAAATAGAGAGCGAAGAAAAAAAAAAAACATGCAGACGTGACAGCTCACGTGACAGCTCACGTTTGTTTGGCAAAAATTCTGCTGAAATAAATGACTTGTTTTTTCGAGATTTTCACCTGGTGAATATATGCGAGATAAATTGCGGTTCACTAATTCGAAAATATCTCTTATTAGCGCAAGTTTGTCGTTTCGACGACGAGCACTTCCTGTTTCTTTATCATCGAATCGAATGAATCGCAATAACTCTTTGAATCTCTTCAAAGGCATAGTGGCTTTGAACAATGGCATTCCACGCAAGACCCCATAGAACTCCTCGAAATTTCTCTTGCTGGATCAATCAACACCTGCGGAAAACAACAAGCCAATGAAAGCGAACATGAATAATAGTTTCACGCTTCCAAACAAGAAAATACACAAATAAAAATTGCTTGGCAACACTTTACGATGAAAATTTATTTTCACTTCATTTTCAAAAGAAACTTTCGGAAAAATCACAAAAAATATTCATTTCTTAACGAAAACATAAACAAAACAACTCTTCGTGTCTTCCGGCATTTGCTATGTGCTCTGTCAAAGAAACTTATCACATATACAAACATATGTGTGTCACATATACGTGTATTGTACTAAGGGCCTCAGCGACCCCACTTGCCCGGTTGTTGAGATATTTTGTTCAAACCTCTCTCTGGCTCCACCTAGGGAACCATAGTCGGAATAAGTTTTATTCACGATTAGAAGAAGGATAAAAGAACATATTACAACACAATTTATTAGATTATAAAAATATTTTATATATTTTTTTTCTAAAAAAATACGCCTCAGAGGCCCGACCTGCCCGGTTAAGGGTTAATCTGGTGAAGTCCCAGTTCATAGCAAGTATCCGGCACTATCTTCTCTTTTTCACTGGCTGCATTGATAGCAATTGCAATGTCTGGGTCCTCATTTTCATCAACAAACCATATCAATTTCGGCAGATTAAAGTCTCCGGACACAATCAAAACATCATTTGTATTCAATTTCGATGCGACTTCTTTCAAGGCATACATGTTGTTTTCATACACCTTGAGTGTTGAATCTGGTCGAATATATAATTCAACCAAAAAGATGTTCCTTTTGATACCGGCTACCTTTACCCAAATTTGTTCAGCTCCGAAATGGTCACCCGTTCCGAAGCAAACTGACTTCAGTTTGTTGTTGACAGCAACCAAAACACCACCACCGTGTTCTTTTTGATATACCTGGTCCTTTTCTGTGAGTGATGAACGGTCACATCGATAGACCTCGTACATTGGTGGAAAAACGTCGACAGAATTGATTGCATCACTCAAATGAGTTTCGCGTAGCATGTAAATCGACGATTGTTGAACCATTATCTCAGCTGCAAACTCCGATATTTTTGTTCTTAAACTATTCACATTTTGTGAATGGATGTTTATCTGCGTAGAGTATTTTTCATGCGCAGATAAGCTTGTGCTGAGATTTATTGGTTTCGCCACCGTTGCCATCGCTGAGCCGGCGGCCGATGTGAGAGACGAGCCTGTTGAAAATCCTCATATCTTCTCTCATAATCGTCGAAACATTTTTGGCAGCAGCAATTATCAAAGTGTTATGCATTTCTTCGTCGGTTGTCCACATAATTCAGTCTTTGGAAAGACCTATTGACCATATTTTGATGAAATTGTGGACTATTATCCCAACGGCGGCTCGATCCAAATTCGCCTTAAAATGGTTGTCGTTGTACTCGAAGATATCCCATTCCTTGGCTTGATGTTTGCGTACCACCCTGACGTCGATGCACATTTGACTGACCACCCTGTAAATGGTCAATTTGATGTTGTTGTTGTTGTTGCTGCGGTCCTAGTCTTTGTTCATGCTGTGTATTTGTGCCTGTATTTGTGTTATTTTGCTGTTTTTTCCCCTTCTTCTTTTTGCTCTTTTTCTTCTTCTTTTTCTTTTTATTTTTCGCACCATTTTCATCACTTGAATTTTCCTTGACGGTTACATCAGTCGCATTCGATTCATAGCCGGCTTCATCATCATTGTTTGTTTGTGTTTGGGAATCAATTGTTATGACATTTTGTGTGTCATTGACAAATTGATACCCTTCAATTATCGATTTTAGTTCATTCTGAACTATATCGATAATTCTCTCACCAACGAATTACACCAATCTGGCTTTCTCGTTGGTTTTCCGCTCATTCTCTGCGTCAATGCACGCTTCACATGTGTATGTGAACGGTGAGAGATCATCAAACAATGTATGAATACGTACACTTTTTTCTTCATCAGTGTAAACTATTTTTTTCGTCTCATCATATTTAATGAGCCCAAATGCTCTCAATAATTTTGTTGCATACGGAGTTGTCATGCACTCAAAATATTTTTTTGATTTGCATTTATTGCAAACCAAATATTGGCCGCCAAAACGAGTGCCGGTGCATTTTTTTTCACTGCAGTTATGTTTATTGTTCATTGTTGTTACAGCGATTACGAAAATTGTTGTGCTATCGTGTAACAGATGTCGCTGTTTACAGTGAGTGTTATGCCGGTTCTATGAAGGTTATGTTTGTTATACAAAACACAAGTCACTCACAAACACGATTCACCAATTGATTTTTCA
>NW_022199090.1:0-14207 GCF_009176525.2 Contarinia nasturtii
GATTGCAAACGCATATTACCTGCTGGCACAAAAGTGTACTGCATCATTTGCGGAAGAGAATTGGTAGCAGTTGGCCACCGAATCTCGAATCATTTCGATCGTATGACCGTCGCAAATGACCAAGCCCATACTGAGGCAATCGAAGGAATTGACTTCGCCACGTTGAGAAAACATGGACACAGCAGATGTAAACCATTTTGTGATAATAGAAAAGCCTGTGACATCTACCGCCACCGACAAACCACCACCAAAATACGAATGCGATGAATGTGGCAATATGTATGATAAAAAGCAAAGTTTAAATGCACACATACGGCGGATACACATCATAGGAAGGGTCAAATGCTAATTGTGCAATATAGCATTTACTACAACGGGAAGTCTGAATCAGCATGTTGAGCTGCATCACAACGACAAACGATTCAAATGTGATAAATGTGAAAAAACTTATCAAAAGAAGGAAGATTTGAAGATACACTATTACAATAAACACTGATTAATTAATTAATTTTTTGCCTCATTTCGTTTGTGTCCGATTCAGTTTTTCCGTTTGAGAAAATGTTTTATCTCACTTTTTATCCATCGAATTTTACTGTTAAGAGTGATCTTTATTTTTTATATAAAAAATTTTGTTATTTTCGAAATAAAATATGTTACGGTATTTTTATTGAATAAATTTCTTTTGTCTTTTCTATTGGAGCCACCCAGTCAATATTCCCTCGTTTTTCGAGTATCAATATCCCGACAAACATTTTATTTTTATAAAAAAAATATTTTCTGTATAACTCCTTCATAATGTTTTTATAATTATTTAAAAAAAACTGTATCTTTATAATGCCTGTATACGTACTGTATAACAGTTGTATAGACAATTGATAAAAATAGAAGCGAGGCTTGTTTATTTCCTTTCTACCTTCTTTTAAAGCACTAAAAATGTTTTTAAAATAATTATAAAGAAAATCTTTAAAAGCATTATTATAGAAATTATATAGATTTTGTATATCTTAAAGTTCCTTTTTAAAGTCTTCCAAAGAATTTAATAGCCTTTTATAAAATTAAGAATACGCCTATATAAAAACAAAAACAAAAGAAAAACAAACATACCTGACATCTATAAGTACCAATATCTTCTAGTGTACAACTTCTAATATGCAAAATGCTATTGTCACCATCATGTTTGATTGTGTATTTGCTGCTATTTTTGATGGGCTTATTGTTAAACGTCCATGTGAGTTCGGGGTATGGTACACCTGTAAGGAAACATTTCCTATAGCTATTTATGTATTTTGTCTTCAACCAACAAGTTAACTTCAATAATCTCCGACCAAAATAAAAACGGGTTTTTTTATTTGAAAAGTGTCGTATACACACCATGTACACGAACCGGAAGCTTAGCATCAAGATTTAGGACGGATGGTTGATCAAATAGGCGTAATGAGAAGTATGGTTTCTTGTATATTTTACGAACGCTTGCATTGCATTTTGACATATCTTCGCCGATTGGGTTGGCCAACTAAAAAATATGTTGAGAAAAAAAATCGAGGAATGCTCTTTTAATTAAAATACACAAACAAGCAGCTTGAAAATGTAGAATATCAAAATTCATTTCGGGGTTAGTTCATAATGTATGTGAATGCATCCGTTGAGCTGACCAATTCTATGGTTGTGTTAAGTTGTAAAATATTGTTTTTTTTTTTAAAGATGATTTAAATTCAAAGAATACGAATTCTTTTTATCGCCTATATAAAAACAAAAACAAAAGAAAAACAAACATACCAAAAGTGTGTATACACCAGAATCATTAACGTTAGCGGGATTGATAATCAATCCAACGCGTTTACCATCACAAGTCATCATAATGCGATCATTTGGAATAAGCGGTTTACCATCTTTGCTCCAAATGATATCCGGAACTGGATTTGCAATGAATGGTGCTGACAATTCTAATGCTTGACCCTCATCTGTATTTGCATCTCGTAAGCCACTAACAAAACGGGGAGCTTCTTCCGCATAACGATCATCTGTTTTGCTATGCACAGTAAGCTTAGCTTGAGATGAGCATGCACCCACTTCATTTGTTGCAATCGCTTGATATTGACCAGAATCTTCTGCAGTGGCTCTATCAATAATCAATGCAGCTGTTCCATCGGGATTCTGAATTATCTTCACTCGATCACCATCTGGTCTTATTTCTTCTCCGTTATGAAGAAATTTGAGCTTTGGTTGGGGATGACCAATAATCTTTACTCCAAATTTAACTGGGAAACTTTCAACGACCTCAGTATCGTGTAAGTCAGAAATGAACACTGGTTTCTTTTCTTTTGGTTCAACTTCTACCTTTGCCGCTCCTTTCGCCTCCCCTAATTTATTGCTCACCTATTGAATTAGACATAATATGAAAATAAAACAATAGAATTTTAAAATCATCTCTTCTACTCTTATTTCGTTAGACAATTGTTTGTTGTATGATTGTACAAATTTTTGTTTTGTATTTGAATTTCAAATTAGTTGAAAATTGTAAAAAAAAGTGTCAATTGGACATAATATAAAAAATAAAACTTATCAAGATATGGAAGATTTGAAGATACACAACAAGAAACATAAGCAAAAGGAGGCGACAAATTGATCAAATGATTTAAATCATTTAATTAATTAATTTTTTGCCTCATTCAGTTTTTCCGTTTGTGAAAATGTTTTATCTCACTTTTTATCCATCGAATTTGGTTGTTAAGAGTGATCTTTTTTTATATTGGTAGTAGTAGTTAAAAATGTCGTATTTTTCGCTGAAAATGTGCATTTATTTCAATAACAAAATGAATGAATACATTATTCAAAGTACTGTCCATCGCTAGCCAATACTTTTTCCCATTTCTCAGGCAATTTTCGGATTCCATGTTTAAAGGACTGTTAATTTTTTTCAGGTATCTAATGACCGAGTCATTTTTCGACTTTTATAAAGTTTGCACATAATTGATCAGAAACGGTGCACTGCATCCATTGAAATTAGTGGTATTCAGAAATAGGAATGTCCAGTGAGTACAGCGGGGGTATAAAGATTTTTTATCGATCTATTCTTCAAACAATTTCTTATGATTTTGCAAAAGTGGAAAAAATCACTTTTTCAAAAATTTGGATAATTGAATTTTTCTACAAGTTTTTTGTAATTTTTCTGTTACATTTAAACCAAAAACGATCACTCGACATCAATAAAGATCATCTGTAACGATTTTGATCAGTTTTAATTCGATCAAGTTTGGCAGAATCACCCAATGGGCAGAATCACGAATTTTTGGATTTCACGTCGATTTTTGTAATTCAGCTCAACTTACATATGGTTTTCTATGCTTGAAATTCTTGAAATAGATCCCTCCTTCACAATCAATCTCAACTCAATACGAAAATGAATCCATTTGTAAATTTGGAGCGACATTTGATTAGTCTTGTACTGCCATTCAACCAAATTTTCCTTCAGTTCGAATTCGCCACAATTTTCACCACTTTCAGGAAATGTAAATATTTGATATCAATCGCATTGTTCATATTTAGTCAATCCACAACTTTTAAATGCATTTAACATAGACTTTTTTGCAAAAATGAGTGAAATCATTCAACTTGAAAATTTTTGGTGAATTTGAAGTTTTACACCAAATTCACCACTCAGTGTCACCAAACTCAACATTTTTGTGTTGGAATCAACAGATCTTGTTAATCTCAATGCATCATAATGATTATATGCATTTCTGAATGGATTAAAGTGAAAAAAATTAAATTCCCGCAAATGATGTTTTGTTGGAACGTAATTCGACATTTTCGATGCAATAATAAAACTTGTTTGTGAAAAATTGTGTTCACTTTGACAAATCAATTTGGCGAATTTTTTGACACTCTTTAAGATAGAATAGCTGTCATTGTCAAAAACTAGTAAACATGACAATTAAGAGGTTAGTAACAAATGCGACATTTTTAACTACTACTACCAATATAATAAATTTGTTATTTTCGAAATAAAATATGTTACGGTATTTTTATTGAATAAATTTCTTTTGTCTTTTCTCTTGGAGCCACCCAGCTAATATTCCCTTGTTTTTCGAGTATCAATATTCGACAAACATTTTATTTTCGATAAAGAAAATTATTTTCTGTATAACTCCTTCATAATGTTTTTATAATTATTAAAAAAAACTGTATCTTTATAATGCCTGTATACGTACTGTATAACAGTTGTATAGACAATTGATAAAAATAGAGGCGAGGCTTGTTTATTTCCTTTCTAACTTCTTTTAAAGCACTAAAAATGTTTTCAAAATAATTATAAAGAAAATCTTACTTCAACTGAATACACACCAGCATCTTCTGGACGTGCTGAATCAATACTGTAAATATTTCAGAAAAATTATGTTGATATTCTTGTTGATATTGGTTTATATTTTTGTTATATTAACACGACAACTTACTTCAATCCAATAACACCGTTCGGCTGATTAACAAAATTAAACGCTTGTGATGGTCTTAATTGTGTACCATCCTTAAACCATTTTACTTCTGGTGAAGGAAAAGCGGAGACTTGTGCCTCCACCAATATTGGTTGTCCAATTACTACTTTCAAATCTTTTAGTGGTTTTATAAAGACTGGCGCCATTGGTTCGGCTATTGGATATATTACACAACATTTATTTTAAACCAATTTAAAAATGAGGAGCATGAAAATATGTAACACTATACATACGTTTAACAGCTACAGCGCAAAGTGCAGAATTTTCTCCATTTGGATTTGAAATTACCAATTTGTAGGCTCCGCAATCGGATGGTTTGGCTTGAGCAATTTCAAGTTTGACCACTCCATCTGGTGTATTTGTCAACTTGATTCTACAAAAACATTTTTTTTTGCATTTATTATCAAATGTAACGAATTGGCTGTGTAGGCATAATTTTGCTACATAATTTTTTTTCAAAATTTAAAGACATAAAATTGATGTACACTTAACCTACACTTAATTTAAAGGCTGTACACTTTCACAAAATCATCGTACACTTAATTTGAAAATTTTCAGTTTAGGTACTCCCCGCCCCTCATATAAGGCTGGTATGGCCAAATTACTTAATTTCATAGTAATATCGTATATGAAGGCAAAATTGTTACCTACACTAAATGTACACTTTTTTAAGATCATAATACATTACATAAAATTTTGGATTTAGAAAATAGCTACCCCGGGCAAAATTATGAAGACTCCAAGAAAAAGAAGTCGATTTTTTGAAGAAAAAAAATTCAGGTACACTTCGAAACAAAATGTTGTACCTACCTACACTTAATTGAAACAATAAATTTTGAAAAAAAAATTATGTAGCAAAATTATAACTACACAGCCAACGAATTGTATATACTGGGTCTAACATAAGTGAATGTCAATATTTCTTCCACATATTCCTTGGAGCCAGAGGAATAAAAGTGGCTATAGATATATTTATATAGAAAGTATATGAGCACTTTTCCGACAGAAGCCATTTTACAAAAGTAATCGTTTATCAAACATTGTTGGTCTCAGAACGGACATTTCGACAACGGCTTCACATGGAAAAGTACTTTTTTACTTTTCTGGGTTAAGAATATGTGGGATCGATAACCCTAAATGATTCAAATCATTGTTCGAAAACGAATGAAAAAAATGTGTTACAAGAGACCATTTAACATCCATACTAAAAGGAATTCTTAACGTCTGTTTCTAATTCCAAGTTCTATTTGTTTAACTTTCGTATTGTCGCAAATTTAAAATAAATCATACCGATCATTTGGCTCAATTTCTTGACCATCTTTAAACCAAGTTGCCACCGGTAATGGACTACCCTCTACTATGCATTTCAATTCTAACGGTTCGCCTTGGTCAACTTCAGCTGCTCTATCTAATTTGCGTACAAAGTTTGGTGCCTTTTGTAACATGGATAATTGAAATTTGGCTGTTGTTTCGCCAGCAATATTTGTGGCAACAATGGCATACTGTAAATTAAACGAAAAATCATAGTTAGAAACTATTACAAAGTAATTAATTTCACCGTGGGACTTACATTTCCCTCGTATGCTTTGCTGAAGTGTGCAATCTCGAAATCAGATGTGACTTGTAAATCGGAAGCACTTCCAAATTCAATAGCGAGGTTGGCATCATCCAGCTTAATCTGCTTACCATCTTTGAGCCAGTGTAGTGTTGGTTTGGGTATACCCTCGGCACGGACTTTTGTTTCAAAATCAGCATAATCATGAATCGTCGTATCTTGAGGCATTTTGATAAAGTGTGGTTTTTCGGCTGTACAAAATCGGAAAATAATTGACGGAAAAATAATAAACATTTTTTTTTATTTTGATATACGGAAAAAAGATTTTCTGAAACTATTTCTTACTATGACAAACTAGTTTTGCCGTGGCAATAGAATCACCGACGCTGTTTGAAGCCTGTCAAAAAGAAATAAAAAACTTCAATTTATTTCAAGAGAGAATCCATTTGTTATACGGCGATGGTTGAAAAAGTTTTGCTTTTTTATTTGGAGGATTCATTGTGGTTCTATTGTAATCAATACAAACCAAAAAAAAAAAAAACATAAAAAATTTAAAAAGAAATCACATATTATCACATTCACTTTTTCACTCACTCAATTGCACAAGTTCAATTGAACGTATTTAATATTCACCTTAGTTTTTCCACAAAAAATACGGTACACAATAAATACAACATCAAAGCTCCATTTTAAGACTATATTTTATACATTGACGAGCACGAGGATGATTTTAAGCAAAGACTGTTACGAATGCAATGGCATGTATTACATTATGCTCTTATTGCCATCAATTTTTTTTTCGAAGAAGTCATTTGTTTATAAATGAGATCATTACTATATACCAGAGCATATACTAAGCATAGATATATATCCTGGATATTTTGTCAGTATCCGATATTCATTGGAGCCAGACTTTGAAATAGAGTAAAAACAATAGAAGTTATTGTTATAGTGATTGTAGTAATGTAAATGGTTTTATACTTAGACCTATAACAATCACTTCTATTGTTTTCACTCCATTACAATGTCTGGCTGCGATAAATATCAGATACTCACAAAATATCCCGGATATATATCTATGCTCAGTATATGCTCTGCTATATACAAAATCAAAAGATCACGAAACATCTTATCGATTTTAGAAAATGTTTATTTGTTTGTGTGAATAAATGTATGTACAATTCTGTGCTATGCGAAGGGAACAGAAATCAGAAATCAGAGCATATCATTCGCATACCAACGAACCATACACACTCTATGTTCATTGCACACACTCTCTCTCTTTCTCTCTTTTCCCTTTTGCCTTTCGATTGTAACTGCATTGCACACATACAGCCCGATACAGTGAATCAGTGTAACTGTAACAAATTGAAATCTTTTCAAATTTGGAATATCTAAAACAAAGCAACAAATTTTTGAGTGTCAATGCCAATGGCACACGCCGCTAGCGAACAACAACAGCACCGGCTTTTCTGATAATTCTCACTCATTCTGTCCCGCTCTCTCTCCCCATCTCGCATGCACTTGCATCGAATATTAGAAATACTATTGTGCCCAAAAAATAAGGTGAAATTGTAAATATTTTGAAAATTCTTTATTTATTCTTCCAATTCAATTTCGTCGCCTTCAAAGTAATCACCTCCGGCCACAATACACTTATGCCAACGTTTTTTCCAATCGTCGAAACAGCCCGAATAGTCACTTGCCGGTATAGCCTTCAAAACACGTAGCGATTTCTCTTTAATCTCTTCAATCAACTCGAAACGATGTCCACGGAGTGGTTTTTTGAGCTTGGAGAATAGCCAGAAGTCACACGGTGCAAGGTCAGGCGAATACGGTGGTTGCGGAACGATATGAGTTGAATTTTTAGCGAAATGATCACGAATAATTAACGCAGTGTGAGCTGGTGCATTATCGTGATGCAAAAACCATGAGTTGTCATTGAATAAATCCGGCCGTTTTTTGCGAATTGCTTCACGCAAACGACGCATAACACCCAGATAATACTCCTTGTTGACAGTTTGGCCGGTTGGAAGAAATTCATAATGCACCACACCACGATAACCGAAGAATACTGTCAACATCACTTTGATTTTTGAACGACTTTGACGTGCTTTTTTCGGTTTTGGTTCGTCTTTTGCACGATATTCACTTGATTGATCGGCTGTTTCGGGGTCATAAGCATAAATCCAAGTCTCGTCACCAGCAATGATGCGTTTCATAACCGATTCATAGTCGGAAACCATCTATTTACAGACGTTGATGCGACGCTCTTTTTCGAACAAATTCAATGGTTTTGGTACCAATCGAGACTTGACACGTCTGAGGCCCAAATGGTCTTTCAAAATGGTGCTTACTGATCCTTTTGAAATGCCAACAATATCGGCAAGGTCTCTAGATGTTAATCGACGATTTTGGAGCACAAGATCTTTGATTTCCGTGACGTGTTTCTCATCAGTTGATGTTGATGGTCGTCCAGAACGTTCTTCGTCTTCAACGCGTTCTCTGCCTTCTTTGAACAATTTGTACCACTTGTAAACATTTTTTTGAGACATGGTCTCTGCACCGAAGTCCCACTTCAACATTCTGTACGTTTCCGCAGCAGATATTTCATTCCGCATACAAAATTTAATGCAAGTTCTTTGCTCAACAAAATCAGACATTGTTAAAATCGCCAAATGTAAATTTCTTGATGTAAACAAACGAACATAATCAAAAACCTCATGGAAATATTGACTTGAAATTTTGCATAGATGTCAAAGACAGTGCTACCAACCTAATAAAAAAAGAATTTTGATGCTCCACTTTCCCCACAAAATTTGAATTACAATTTCACCTTACTTTTTGGGCACAATAGTATGTATCGACAAGTTGTCGTAGATTGTTTTCGGCGACAGCACGAAAAATGGCTAAGTGTGTGTGTGCGCGTTAATTCTTCTGTTTATGATTATGTACAAACATTGCAAATCCCAGAAAAAAGACAATCTCGCACCGGCTGTAATGCTCACTCTGTGTGTGAGTGTATGTTTCCCAGAATTAATGTAAATGTAAATGTTGCTAAGTGTCGGCATTTTTCTGCCACCGCATATAATGTCAACTGAATTTCACAACAATTATAGCGCGCATACAATATAACAACGTTCATCGAAGTATACAGTGAAACTCGTACATTACGTGAAAAAATAATACACAATTAAATTTTTTCAAAGAAAACCTCAACAAGTCAAAAGAAAATTGTAAGTAGAAAGTGGAAATTGTTATTTTAAATTGATTAAATACAGTAAATTATCGATTGATTTAACACAAAACGTGAAATAAAACAGTAGCCATTGCCAAACATCCACGGCAATTAATTTAATTTGTAGGACACAGTGTATGTGTGTGATTTGGATGACGAACCAATGTGGTTTATTAAATATATTAATTGTGCCTTTTTTTAAAGCTATAATTGATCTAATCAATCACATTGATCAGTTCTTTGCTCTGTTTACTGTTGATGTGCCTCTTCCAACGACACAATTCTATGACACTGGATCGATTTATTGCGTTCACAAAAAATCAATTAATTCCATAGGTGTTATTTTTTCTACTAATTAGTAGAATTTTTATTAGTTTATCAGTTTCATCATTTTTATTATTTTATTACTTAGTAGTTCTTAGTAGCCACTAAGAAGTAATAATTATTATTTTACTAGCTACTAACAACTACTAATTATTAGGTCTTAGTAGATTTTTTATTAGAATGTTAATAGAAATTTTATTAAAATTTTCACAGTTGCAACTTTCTCTCGCCTTTCAATAGCCAAATGACGCCTATTGATTCAATCACGATTGGTATTCGCTTACTATTCAATAGGCATCACATAGCAAGTTTATATGAAACTCTCGGAGACTCGGTATAGAGCACTCAAACAGTGAAAAAAGTCCAGATCGTGATTCAGATGATATGGAATGCGATTTTTTTCATTCTGATTTCACCAGGTGATACAGAAAATTGAGTAGTATTTGTAAATCGAAGAAAAAAAATTTAATTATTTTTTTCATTTTTCGCGATTTTTCACCATCTACATGGGATGCTTGTATGAAAAACACGGAAGACCGCTGAAATGGCACTGTCGTAGGTCCGTATATATTTGGCGTTTGCCATTTCAGCGGATTGATGCACAATACTCCGTGTACGAATTATTCGGGTCCCCTCTGTCCACCAGAGACCAAAATCAGTTGGATACAATATATTTTTCGTACTTGAAATTAGGTGCATATTCAAAAAAGTGCACTTTTTGGAGTGTCATGTTTAAGCTGCTGTCGTAGCCATACCACAAAACTAAAATTCGTCCTGTTAAGTCAAATGGTCATGAAAAATGTCCAACTTTACGAATATGACAATGGTTTGCATCGGGCAATACTAAAACATACATATTGAAGAAACTTAAATAGTCGCCCTCGTAGTAGCTAGTAAAATAATAATTATTTCTTCTTAGTGGCTACTAAGAATTACTAAATAATAAAGTACTAATGGAAAAAATCTACTAACTAATAAGAATTTTTATTAATTATTATTTATTAGTTACACCAATGATTAATTCAGTTTATAGATTGTGTCATTGTTTGAACCATCGATGTTCAAAAAAATGACAAATCTATTTAACTCTAATTTTTTGATATTCAAAAATCGATAAATGTGAATAAGTCTGGTTCTTAGGAGCCATATCGGTAATATTTCGTTGATATCGATGAAAATAAAGTGTTTAAACTAATTGATTGATGTACGTATATAGGTAGTGAAAATAAAATTGGGGTATGCTTTTTTCTTTTCCCATTCGATAGCCACATAAATAACAAATAAATTGTGGTGTGTGCGATAGCGGGAGGACATTTCTAAAATGGCTATAAAATATGTTGAAAAAAAATTGGGACATGGTTTTTTTCCACTTTCATTTGATAGCCATACAGATAATGAAACAAATTTTATTCTTGCAACCAAATGTTGTGTTATTTTTATTAAGATTTGATTTTTGTTTTTGACAGAAAATAACCATGAAACGATTCCCGGGTCGGACATATATGTCTGGCACAGAAAAAAGGATGAGACCGCCAGTAACAGAACAAAACATACAAAATCCCTAGTTCACATGGTAAGTGTGTAACAAAAAAAAAGAAGAAAAAATATGCAGTTGAAATCGAGTGTGTTAATTTTTTGTTTTCATGCATACAGGTCATATATCAGTTCCTGTTCATCAGGTCACAATTGTGATTTCATCTAGCGATGAGGAAAATGGCGAAAACAATAAGGTTAGAAAAAGAATTTTATATGTACGCATTTGTCTATCTTTTGATTAGTACATGTACATTAGGGTGGGTCAAATTGTATGGCGCTGAAAAAATGTTTAAAGCATCATCGCGATTCTGGTACTCGAGAGTCAAGCGCAATAAGGGCACACTATATAAACGCCATCCATGGGGTCAATCACGAAATTCTAGTGCATCTAGTTTTTGATAAGATTTCACTAGAAAACTAGAAAATTCTAGTGCGTGAAGTTGGCTCTCAGTAGTTTTTCATATAAATTATATGGCCTTTGGTGTGAAGTTGGCTTCGTTTGTGACGTCATTCTTCGCACTAGATTTACTAGTTTTTCTAGTATTCACTAGCGTGATTCGCCCTATGACGCCATCTATTAATAACCGACTAACTACAATGTAAATCAAACGTATCTGTTTCCCCTTTTTATTTACTCCCTTCCCCTCTCGCTATACTTTTACATTGTAGTTAGTCTGTTTTACAAAGATGTCGTTTCTGTGTAAGATGTGTATTTATATGGATAGCGCTCGATTCTCGCTGGTACTATGGACCGTAACAAGTATTTTTGCCCAATGAACCATACTTCTAAAATGAATTTCGAGTCCGCGGAATTTTTTTGGCAGTTATTTTCCAAAATACTAAAAAGTCGACCTATTTAGTGCATTTCAAATTCAAACGCTAAAAACATTATTTTTTCTTTAGCCAAATGTGTAAACGGAGGTTTTTTGGTACGAGGAAGCCGAATATGGCCTTTGTTTCGCGATAAAATCACGTTAAAATACACTTTCCCTACAAAATATTACTTTTTTTGACAAAAATTCATCATTGTGTACTAATAATGCCACATCTATTCAAAGTTTCTAGGTTTTTTGTGGCTAGAAACATTTTTAGAGTAATAATAATGCAATTTCATCTTGTATTTTTAGTCATTTGAACGTTCCGTATAGTTTGAATATCGAGAATTTCATTGAAATCAAGAGTAAATGAACGAATGATCAAAAATTGTTCACAAAATGATTTACATTCAAAGGAAAAACAACTTTTCAAACTGTTCTAACTGCTCAATTCGATTCATTTTCATCCAATAGGCAATTCTTATGTCTATTGAAAATAATCTGAATCGCGGAATCTTTCTTAATTGATAAAAATAGAGGTGGGGCTTGTTTATTTCCTTTCTAACTTCTTTTAAAGCACTAAAAATGTTTTTAAAATAATTATAAAGAAAATCTTACCTTTATTGTATAAACACCATCATCCTCGACTCCAATATTTTCCACCACGAGTCTGTACAATAATTTTTTTTAATTGAGTAAATTTCTTTCCGATATTTTCAAACTGTCTATTTTTTGCATTTTACTCACGTGTAAACCTCTTTTTCAACATCGGCAATAACGTTACAATTATCAATATTGCAGCAGTTAACATTGCCTTTGGTCCAGATGACTTTTGGTTTGGGATTTGCATGAATATTTACTTCAAACGTAACAGTTTTGAATGGTACAGAAATTTGATCTTTGAATCCTTCGATTTCTGGCTTCAGCAAAATATCTAAATGTGCACTAGTTTCAACATATCCATATTTGTTTTTCGCCTAAAAATATAAGAATATAAAAAAAATTATTAATTCAAAAAATAAAATAAATATATTTATTTTCATTTTTAATTTCACAAATTAAAATTCAATTTTTTTTTTTAAATACATCAATATATAAAAACATTTCCATTAAATTTGATTAAAAAATATATCCATTTCACAAAATTTAATTGTGATTGGGCGGCGCATGTATTTCGAAATATGTAGTTGCTTATCGAAATGGTTTTTCCCAAATTCATTGCCAGTCAAATGTGCGTAGATATTTATGAATGCTACCTCACTCTCTTCTACGCTTGAATGGCGCTGTCCAATATATGGAAATGTTGCTTGACAGCTCAAATGAGTGCGTTCAATGTGTCATATGGAGTGTTTTCAATATATACAAACATGTAATTTTGTTTATGCAGAAAACAATAAATATGTGTATTTAAGTGCAGATTTATATAATTTAGTGTTATTTCATGATAAAAATCGATGTTTAAAATTTCAGACATAAAGCTGACAAAAAAGTTAATAGTTTTTTTTACATAATTCATTCGTGCAGATTTTGTAAACAATGCGGAATTTCATGCAGAAATTTTAATCGAAGAATCTTTGAGCAAAAACAAAATATATTCCAGAAAATCAAACATGCAGCTCGCTTTATTAATTGATGTGTTTTCTATCCGCGAATAATGGTGCAGATTTAGCGAAGTGGTCGGCTGAAGTAATGAACGTAAAATTATTTGTTTAGTTTATGTCTAGCTGCATGGTTCAATATAGTTTTCTGACATAAAGCAAAAAAAAAAAGTTACTTGTTAGAGTGGCTCTTGGTCTATAACACATATTTTTACTGTCAAAATTTTGATGTCAAATGGTGTCGAAATTGGTGACGGTATTTTGAAACAGACTGTGTAATCCATATTCATCGTATATGATCCTATGTAAAGTTCTATACTTGATCTAGTTCACATTGACGGTTCAAATCGTTTACGTCCACTAGCGTGGACTTGGACTGTGTGTTTCTTCTACATGTACGTTGTAATGGATAAGTATAATAACATGGCGTCGTTCAAATAAATTTAAAAATCCGTCCACTCGTGTCGACACCATCTAGCACGGTAGTAGGGATTTCATTGCTGTGGGCCACATACCTCATTTACGAAGTGTGTGTCCACGAGGCACCGAAAGCCAAGCTCGACACAACCGATCGCATTCAAATGTTGAATGCGGTTGGGGAAGTGGTACCAACGCAAGCGATCAATGTTTTGAAGTCACTCGATGATG
>NW_022199091.1:0-5086 GCF_009176525.2 Contarinia nasturtii
AATGCGAAAAATGACGAAATGTCATAAATCTAAATTGACAAATGACTTGTCAAAAACATGAATACGTAAAATACATTACGTAAATTTGGTTGGAGACGTCGGAGAAAAATAATATTTCATCATTTTCATCATAAAAAAAAATATAGTTTTGTTCAAAAATTCAAATAAAATCAAATTTAAAAAATATATTATTATTATAAAGGAAAAATATATTACTTAAAATAAAAATAAATAATAAATATGTGCATTTGTGTTACGTTACATAGAGCAAATTTGTTTACATGCTAGAGATGTAAATTTAGTTGAGGGATGTCAGGTATGATGGCGCTGATTAGCGAGACTCGCATAAAAAAGTCTCCAATCTCATATATGTGTCATCCACGTGAAAGTAACTTAGTAAATATCCTATTTTTTATTTTAACACTTGTCCTAATAGTGTTGTTTGTCCAATATGCCAAAAAGATCTTAAGGCAAAGAGTATTGAAAGTCTTGCTGAACCTTGTGCTGTACGGAATGAAGCAAAGATCGAACAAGTTGAAGGCCTATTTCTTGGAGGTATTAGTGATGATCATGAAATTGCTCCGGATAAAAAAATGGATCAACCCGAAGAAGATGATGGTTTGATTGTTGATCAGCATCAAGGTCCATCGAATTTCAACCGTTTTCGCTATGATCGAAATGTCCGAATCGCCCGAGATGAAAATTCTGAAAACGAAGTTGAACAATATAGCACGCTGCGTCGATCAAATCGTTCATCGAATAACGTCAATCATTTCAAATTTGGTGTAGTTCAATGTTCAGTTTGTAAGAAATCTTTTTGTGACGTTTCGATTTCACCTGAACTTTATGAAGGAAAAATTGTTTGTTCTTTCAAATGTTTTGGAAAAAAAAATTAATGAACATGTAAAGAGTTTACAAAATATCTATATGAAAGATTTATATTTATTTATATACATATCAAAAAATAAATATAAAGTTCATTAATAAATATATTAATTTGTAGTTTACTTCCTTTTTCTTTTTTAAGCTCGCTAGAAGCCTTGCTAGATGCACAAAGCAGGCCAAATATTGGATAGAAATATCTGATGAACGTAGACAGTGCGTTTTAAAATAATTAAATAATATACTTGATGCTATCAAATTGGTGATTAATGTTATTCTGAAATATTAAATTTTTTATAATACAAATGAAGCAGGCCAGTTGTTTTATCTGCGGGAATACTGACATTGATACTGAATATATTTTATTCTTGATTTTATTTCTTATTTTTACTTGTTTTTTTTTCTTATTACATCTTGTAAAATCTTGAATAGTATTCAGTGAATACACACACCTGTCTTGTCTAGTGTCTTGTTTACATTTACTAAATTTTTAATCTATTCGTGCTCGCTTATGCGCAGAACTAAATTGTACACGCTTACATCGATCGTTGCTAATTTTTTCGCTTCTTTCTGTGATCATCCAAAGGAAGGTAGATTTGCGTACCACCCTTTCAACGCCGTTTTCGTCAATGATATTGATATATGAGTGCTTGCATGGGGGACTATTGTTGATTTCCTCAAACTGGTCTTGTGCAGGAATATAAATCATATCAGATTGAATGTTAGATTCTTGGTTAGATTCAACAGCACCTTCCTCATACTCATAAAAATCGTCATCTTCCATATCAGAGTCTAAGTTTGAAGTAAACTGATACTGATTTATTTCATCAAGGTCAGTACCGGTGCCTGGACCGGTGCTCATTCCCATAAAATCCGCACGTTGCACAGATTCTGCTTTTGCTCTAAGTTTAATGGCATGTATTTCTTCATTAGATGGCAACTCATAAATTTTAGTTTTGGAAGTACGTTTATGAGGAATGATAATTCCTTCGAGATTCAGTTTGCAGTATGCAATTAAATTTTGCACCTCAATCCTACCGATCATGTGTATTAATTCTAGACACGTAAAATTAATTTTGGTGAACTCTGTTGTACCCATTGATCTGAATTGTCTAAATATTCTTTCGCAGGTTTGGCTATCGAAAATAGGTGGTAGGAATAATTCGGGTTTTTTTCGTTCGCGAAATAGTACTATGAGATCAGTTAAGGCTTTTGCGTTAAGCTCGATACAATTGTAGGTGTTGTACGTAATAAAATGGTCTGCAAGTTTGTATAGCTTAGAAGATTTGATGTGGTTGCGCCAAATACGGAGGAAGAAAACGGTACGCCATATTTTCAATAGTCTTTCAGACGGGTTCAAATCAAATTGTAAAAAACTGTCTGCCACATCACGAAATAGTTTCAAGTATTCCACAGTACCGTCACTTTCTGGAATACTTTCACGCAAGGAATCTATGACACGATCTTGACAAACTTTTTCAAATGATCCATAGTTCATTCTATCTACTGGAAAGACATCAGAATACGTAAGGCCATGTACACTTTTATGCACTTTACGTAGCAAATTTTGTAAGTGATCACTCGTTACTTTGAATTTTCCCATTGGCATATTTATACCCTTCTTTATTAGTCGATTACGCCCCTTCGTAGCAATATGTGTGGTATCTTGAACGACTTTGAGACCATTTGATAGTGATGCTTCATGCAACATAGCTGATAATAGTTTGGGATCTCCATCACTTGATATGCCAACTATTTCAATACCGTGTCTAGATAAAATCGTAAATAATAAAATATATTATTGTTATTACAACATTTAACTTGTGTAGAAGTGTAGTACCTTTCAAGCTCAAACTTTGTATGCTTCCATCTCTTAATGATATCACGTGATGTGAATTTGGCATCAGTACCAAACATTTGTAAAATAAATGGGGGCACCCTTTCATCGAGAGCTTGCGCCATAACAATGTATGCGAATTTTGACTTGGTATTTTTACGAACGACTTGATTGTTTCAACGTCTTTTGCAATGAAACTGTGATAAATAAAGAAAAATAAATGGGACATTTGATAAAACATGAATAATAATCTAGATAATAATAGTAATAGCTTTGGAAGTACCTGAATGGAATCGGGCAACCATTTTCGTTGAGCGGTAATACAATACCAACCAGCTGATCTGTTTTCGGATCATAGCTAATTTTTGTTGTCATCGCTGTAGCGTCTTCAGACAACCAAACCGCTTTGGTGCTTTTATGTTCATCTAGAAACTGTGCTAACTCTTTACTTCGTATTTCTCCTTCAACTACACGACATTTTTCTTCACCAATGCAACGAACTAAATTTAAAAAAATGGGTTTCAATTGCAATAACGAAAGCGTGATTAACGGTCTTGCTAGCGGTTTAATTAAAAAAGAATGCAGGAAATTTAGTTGGATTGATTTTTTATTCGAGATATCATTGAAAATATCCAAGAGCATGACAAGCTTCTTTCGAGAAATTGAGCAGTGACCGGTTCGCTCATATTTCTATGCTTGCCTAAATACGCTAGGTAGCATAGATATGCCAAGCATAGCCGCAAACGCAACCGACGCATCGCCGTTCACTCTATATGAACAATACACATGTTCGTTTATGCAGACGACCGCGCGCATACAATATAGCTCGAATCGAATGGTGACGGGTGCGTTGCGGCTTGCGTCTCCGCTATGCTTAGCATAGCTATCAGGCATAGAAATATGCGCGAACCGGTCACTGAAATTGAGAAAATATGAACTAACTTTAAGGCCTGCTGCATATGATATTTTCAAACATTCAACAGACTTTTGATTTGCGCCATCTAAATGACAAAAAATAACAGTTGTATTTCCATTACACACACCATTTAGAAATAAAATACTTCATTAAATGGATAAAATTGTCAAAGTGAATTATGAAGCAGGCCATAAATATGTTTCGCATTTTCATAATTTTTCCAACAGATTGTCTTGTCTAGAATTGTACACTAGATTGTACATCAGTAGTGGTGTTTTCCTCTTTATATGCCTCGATAAATATTCTTACAAACTGTTGTAACTGATGGAAATGGAATGTTTTGACGCAATACTTCATAGCAGGACCTTCCACATAACAGGTATATATGTTGCAAAATATCTAACAATATCCGAGTATTGTGTGTGTTTATTACTGGAGTTCATTCCATTTATCAAAGAAGTATTAACTAACTCCTTCAAAATAGGAGATAAATGAATACTTTCTTGCACTTGTTGTGCCAACATTCTAACGTTATTTTTGTGTTTATTTTGCGCCAGATTTTCACATTGATTTTTATTTTGTACTTGCACTTTTGAAAGTTCCACAATTAGGTCTCTATGTCCCGGCAAAAATTTGAAATCATCTTGATTTTTATAGTATGCATTATGGCAGCAAACAAAATCTTGAACGATATGTCTGAAATTTTCGTTAACATATTTTTCAATTATTTCAACTTTTTCCATAGAAAGACATTTTAAACTTAATAGAGTATCATAGCCGCAAGTGACCAATATTTGTTTTACACAAAATGGAAGGCATTCACCTATAGTACTTTCCACTGATAGCCAATTCATTTTTATTTTTTGTTTCACAGAAAAAAACACTTAAAAATTATTTTAATAACTTCAATAAATAGAAATGGATTACATGCCTGCTTCAAATATACACTTTGAAAGTGTCAACTTGAAACATTTACGTAAACACATTTCGGTTATTCGATCATGCAGTCAATCTGACGTTTGCAATATTTTTGACGTACTAGAGAAATTAGCAAAAAATAGCAGTATTAGAACAAACTAGTAGAAATACTAGCAGAATTAGTGAAAAATAGAGAGAAATATCGTTTATTATTATAAATTATTCGATCTGCAATTCATGGTTATCCCCTAGATTCGTTTGTTGTCATTTCATGTGCCATTTATGTACACACACTCGGGCAAAATTGAATCGTCAAGAATTTGCATAATAACAGACGTTTCTCGTGCGCTCCATTGGTTTCTAGTGCTCAAACTCACTTGAAATACAAATTCTTGATGATATCTTTTCGAATGCAGCAAGACTGATAGCGAGCTTTCACCTAGATATTATAAATACCTAGGGGACATTCGTAGCAATTCTAGTAAGCTAGTTTTATTTACGTATTCGCTAATCGCTTACTAGTATTATTAGTG
>NW_022199091.1:5096-6307 GCF_009176525.2 Contarinia nasturtii
CGATTTTGGAAAGTTTCTACATGGACGATTTTTCTGGTGGAGCGGATACTGTCGAAGAAGCAAGTGAGGTGTGTAGACAATTAAAGGCGGGCCTAAAAAGTGGCGGATTCAATATAAGGAAGTTTGGTAGTAATTCAAATGAATTGATGAGTCGGATTCCAGTAGAAGACAGAGAAATCGCCAATGAAAACATCATCAAAGCTTTGGGCTTGGTATGGAGACCGGAAACTGACATGTTCACATATAAGTTAAATATGCAACTTAGTTCGTTAGCGACAACAAGACGTAAACTTTTTTCGGAAGTCGCAACGTTATTTGATCCACTCGGATTGATTGCGCCCATAATGACAAAAGCAAAAATTTTAATGCGTGAAGTATGGTCGTTGCGTAAAGACGGTAAACGCTTCAGCTGGGATGACCAGTTGCCAAAAGAAATGTCGTTAAGTTGGGCAAGAATAAAAAGTGAACTCCCGTTAATAACGAAATTGAATATTCCGCGTTGGATTGAAACGACGAAAAACACAAAAACCGAACTCCACGGGTTTTGTGACGCGTGCAATGCAGCGTATGCGGCTGAAATCTACATAAAAAATTGGAGTGAAAGCAATGAAATAAGTGTAAATCTATTGGTAGCAAAAACAAAAGTGGCACCAATTGGTAAAAAAACGTTGACAATCCCGAGATTGGAGTTATGTGGTGCAGTATTGTTGGCCAGATTAGCACGAAGTGTCATGGACACTATGAAAATTGATTTTGCGGATGTAGTTTTGTGGACAGACTCAAAAATAGTGTTAGCATGGTTAGAGGGCAATCCAAAGAGATGGAAGTCATTTGTGGCTGCAAGAGTGCTTAAAATAAAAAACAAAACACAAAATGCGGTGTGGCTTCATGTAAGCGGCATAGACAATCCAGCGGATTGCGCCTCAAGGGGTATATACCCAAGTGAACTTGCGACACATAAATTGTGGTGGCACGGGCCAAAATTCTTGTTACAAGACGTAGACAAAACGCCGGGAAAAGTGGATTTCGAAACGTTAATAGACACAAATCGCGAATTATCGATACTCAATGTGACAGTAAAAGAACCAAACATATTAGCTCAAGTTTCATCGTGGTTCAAATTACAAAAAATTATGGCTTATGTTGTGCGTTTCGTTGAAAATTCCAAAAAAGACAAAGTAAAAACGAAAGGTGAGCTCACGGTAAGAGAG
>NW_022199092.1:0-24571 GCF_009176525.2 Contarinia nasturtii
TACGAGGGTCACTATTTAAGTTTTTTCAAAAACATATATAAGACAATGGGGTTTCATCGAAAATGGTTTTATTGTTTTTCAAAATATTCGCCATGATGATCAATACACTTTTGCATTCGCTCGAACCATTTGTCATAGCATTCATGCCACTCCGAAAGTGATATCTCCAAAACGTGTATTTTGAACGCATCAACTGCTTCTTCGGGCGATGAAAATCGTTGACCACGCAGTTTATTCTTCACGCTCGGGAATAAAAAGAAATCGTTGGGTGCCAAATCAGGACTGGACGGCGGATGACCCATTAAATCGATCTTTTGACCGGTCAAATAATCGACTGTTTGATGAGATGTGTGAGAGCTCGCATTATCATGATGAAGAATTATTTTGCGACGGCGGTTGTTTTTTCTTATTTCACCAAACACTTCGAGCAAACAAATGGTTGTGTACCAATCAGAATTGACGGTCTTACGAGCCTCTAGTGGAACTGTTGCCACATGACCACTTATCGCGAAAAAACAGGCGACCATTTGCTTCGCAACACTTCGAACTCGAACAACTTTTGTTGGGTTATCTTCACTTTGAAAGACCCATACAGTCGACTGCTGTTTAGTTTCGGGCTCATACGCGTAGATCCATGATTCGTCACCAGTGACGATAAAATACACGGATTTTGAAACACCACGATTGAATTTCTTGAGCATCTGTTTACACCAATCGACACGAGCCTTTTTTTGAGCGATTGTCAAATTATGTGGTATCCAACGAGAGCAAATCTTTCTGACAGCTAAATGTTCATGTAAAATCTTAAATACGCTGGTCGCACTAATGCCCAGGGATGCATCAATCTCGTGATATGTTACATGACGATCTTCCATTATCATATTTCTGACAGCATCGATGTTTTCTGGTACAACAACTGATTTTGGACGACCGTCGCGGAACTCGTCGATGAGCGATAGGCGACCGCGCTTGAATTCGTTGTACCAATTATAAATTGTCCGAAGACTTGGTACTTCATCGCCAAAGGCCAAATGAAGTTGATCAAAACACTGTTGTTGTGATACACCCAATCGAAAGTGGAAAAAAATAATCGCTCGAAAATTTTCACGAGTAAAATTCATTTTTTGGCTGAGACGCAATTTACATGTTACGGTAAACAATACAAATAACGATCGAATGACAAAACGTTCTGAGAACGTTTATGCTACAAAATGTTAAACTTAACGAATATGACAATGGTTTGCATCGGGCAATACTAAAACATACATATTGAAGAAACTTAAATAGTCGCCTACGTATACCTTTATTCATAGGCTATCGAATAGCACATTCACTTTACACTGAACGGGGCATTATCTTCGATTTTTCTCAGTATGCGTCGGCTTACACTCTCCAGCAAGTCACTTTCGAGTATCTTATTGAAACCTATACCATTTTTTTGTGCATAATTTGTGCGAATTTGTGCATGCATTTTTAGAATTTGTGCATAAATGGCTGATGAGTTATTCAGCTTTATATTTTGTGGTGAATTTCGGTTTTGGATGCAATTCAACATTTTTCTATGGCCAAAAAATCGGAAAAATTTTTGTGCCATTTTTTGTGCATAATTTGTGCATGCCAAATATGCCTTCGGATCGGTCGTACACTGCAAAAAATGCATCAAAATCGATTTGACGTCAATTTTCCCACACAAATTCACCACTTTTTTTTAAATAATTGGAAAAATAAAAAAAATTCTTTACCATTTTTTGTGCATAATTTGTGCATAACAAATCCACATCGCACCGAATTTGTGCATGCAGGGGTAGTTCAGTAGTCGACTTGAGCAATATTCACCAAAATCACTCAATGAGTGAAAATCGATTCGGATTAAATTTCTTGAAATTTCTCAGTGGTAATATTTTGTGCATCATTTGTGCATAACAAATTCACATCGCACCGAATTTGTGCATGCAGGGGTAGCCCAGTGGTCCACTTCACTAATATTCTCTAAAATCACACAATGAGCAAAAATCGATTCGGATTAAATTTCTTGAAATTTCTCAGTGGTAATATTTTGTGCATCATTTGTACATAACAAATTCACATCGCACCGAATTTGTGCATGCAGGGGTAGCTCAGTAGTCGACTTGAGCAATATTCTCAAATTTTATTAATAATTATAATAATAATAATAACTGCACCGAACAGCGTTCCTTCGCCTTGGTGGTTTATTGAAAATAATTTAATTAAATAAATATAATATAATACAACTTGATCTTTATCAAGCATTTTTGAGAGAGAAAATGAAAAGTTATAGCTTCTCTCATGTAAATAATATAAATTTCATAAAATAATTTTTCAACTGCTTAAAATTTCTATAATCCATAACAAATTTTTTTATTTATCTGTTTTGCTTTAAATAATTTTCTATTCTCAGTTTGATCGTTGATAAATTTACTTCTAAATCAATTATATTTTTATCACAGTTTGGCTTTTTTTAGGTATAAAAATCGTTGAATGATGTAAGCATATAATTCAATGGCTCATATTTTGTGTAATCAGTTCTCCTAATTGGTAAATCAAATAGTGGTGATGCTCTGGTATCATGTGCTGAATCATAATATTCCATACTGTTTGAAACATAAGTTGACTTTAAATCTCCGTGAATAATTTTGAAAATAAAAGACACTTGCGCCATCTTGCGTCTCTCCTCAAGAGTTATCATTTGCAGAAATAGTAGTCTGTGTTCGTATTTTGGCAGTCTAAAATCGTTCCAGGCCATTCTCCTCAGAGCATACAATAAAAATTGCTTTTGGTGCTGATGTGGCCACGTCGTATTATATTCTTCTATCTCTCTTTTCATAGATAGGAACATTGGCATGGCCTTAAACTAAGCCTGCCAGATTTTTTTTATGTCGATCCGGTCCGGATTGTCCGGGCGAGTTTCCTCTAAGTCCGGGCGTTAATTGAAATCCGAGTGATATCCAGGCGAATCCCTGCAAAAAATTTTTTTCACTCAAAACGAAAATACTGGCAACGTGAAACAAGCGAGATGTTATATTTTGACTCTCAGTTTTTATTCGTCTCATGTTTTTGACGAAAGCAAATATAATATTTATCGGTTCGAAATAAAAAGATATACATTTTCAGTGCTAAAATTATTGAAGTTATTTGTTGAAACATAGTCGAAAACAGTAAGAAATCCAGGCGAAATCCGGAGTTTTTCCGTCATACAACATGCCACACCGTTCGAGTTGGTTTGGATCGTGAATTGGCACTTTGATGACTTTTTGTTTGATAATCAGTTTCACAACACTTTCAATGTCACTTGGCAAAATTTTTTGTGCCACCTCTTCTCCGTCTGTGTTCAATTCGAACACCTTCAGTTTCAAGTACTTACTGGGTGATGTGTTTGTTAAGATGCGTTGTTGAATTGGTGACGACGTTGTTTGTGTATTGATTGACCAAATGCTTGAGGCCATTGCTGAAATCTTTGTTGTTGGGTCAATCAGACGATATTCGACAATACCTAAAAATGAAATATGTTTGTCAAATTCAACTGAATTGTGTAGTCAAAACTCGCTATTTTATAAGGGGATGAAATTGTTCAAAATATCTAAATAAATCAACTATTATTATTATTATCATATTACCTTCGACGATTGCTTTGAATTCAGGGTCGATACGTGGCAGCTCTTTGGTCCTCGTAGCTTTGTTCCTCGTGGTTTGTACGTCGACTTCGGTTTTGGTGGCTGATTGTTATACCATAGCACTTGGTTAAAGCAGAGTTGTATGCTCGTACGCCTTTTGCACCTCGAACAAGAACAGCAATGAGCCCAAAACGCAAATTGAAGTGGCTTGCAAACTCAGGTCAGTTATTTTGCTCATCAATGCTTGCTGGAATTGTGGGCGAATGCTTATCTTCAGCGCACATTTGATCGTCGTAATCTCATCCTTTGTTTCTCCTTTCGCTGGTATGGATGACTTGAAACGATTCGTCATTTTCCTATTGAAAAAAAAAAACACACACATTCGATTTAGTTTAAAAACGAATACTACTGAATGTGCGATATTAAGACATTTTCATTGATCCATATCAATATTTTTTACTAAATGATTTTTCATATTTTTGATACCTGGCTGAGACACAAAAATATCGAGATTTTTTTTATAGAAATTGACGAATGATCAACTTTTTTCGAGCGACAACAGAACAAAAATCTATCTCCTTTTTTGGTACAAACACAAAATGATGCAGCACACAAAAATGACAAAAATCTTCGGATTGATAACAATGGCAGTGATTTAGAGAAGAAAACAATTGAGTATTGTGATTCTTTTTGAGCTCAAACAAAAAGCTATTAACTGTTCCTCTTCTCTGAACAATGGAACCAATTCAAAATGGGTACCACTTCACGCAACAGAACTATGTACTGCAGAATAATTGTAAAATTCATTACTTTTTTCATAAAATGATATTTCACACGTTAAATAATTACACTGTGCGACACGACAGTGACACGTTGACATTCTTGGTCATTTTTGACCATTTTGGATACTTTTTGTGTGGTAAGTGTATTCAAACCCAATTTTATAGCAAAAACAGCATCATATTCGGTCTTTTCATGCCAAAAAACCCCAAAATACTCATTTTCAGAGCGTTTGAATGGATACCATTTTTACTTCAAAATGTGACTTCAGAGGGGAATAACCAAATCAATTTTTTTTCAAATGACCCAATTTTTTTAAAACGAATTGTGTGGCATGACTATACTTGAACCGTACTACAACGCCTGATAGGTCACCACTCTGGGATATTGCATGAATTCAAAATGTTACTAGAGTATAAACAGCCAATTTTGGTTTTCCAGAAAACTCTCTAGGAAAATTGTGGAAAAACCTGACGTGATAGAGAAAAACGGGTGATGCCATTGAAATCAGTATACTCGAATTATGTGAAAACGGTGGGTCTCGTTTCTGTCATATTTTTAAAGTTAAAAAAAGACGCACAGTGTGACTACTTAAATATATTTCATATTATAAATGGCTTATATTACGTGCTATGAAATGAATTTCACAACAAGAAGTAGAGGAATAAAGCACGTATTTCAATTTTGGATTTATCATTAAAAATAATAGTTTTATCGATGAATTACCAAATATTTTTCACTGTGATAAAATGATTAAGTTTACTAACCCTGGCGACTTGAATTCAACAATCTGTCTGAACTCCGGATCAATCGATTGATCAAGTGTTAAAAAATTCGAATCAAATAGATCAAATCAAAATAATATGAATTGTCAGCAAAATCGTGGAATAATTGGAATTTACACTAGTGTATAAATATCGTAGTGAAATGTGAGATTGATTTGTTCACTTGGTATTTACAACGCCAAACGTATTCTCGGTATGAATGAAGCGGCGTATATGACATTTCAAAAACCAATGAAATGATCCTCAAATGTCATAAGGCTCGGTTCACATCAATAATACTAATTCAATATTTAGATATTAGACAATTTTTGCTTCGAGAAGTAATGCAATGCTACGATTTAAAACAGAATTTTATGCTTTTTAAATTGAAACATATCATTTTTTTAATTACATATATGAGAAAAACTCCAATTTGCAGTCAATTCAAATTTGCCAAAAAAGTGAAGAGCAAAAAAAACGATTCTATCGTCATTTCGTACAAATTGTTGACATCGTCAGGGACCCCCCATGGATTTTTCCAGGGACCCCCTACGAAATTTTGCCATCACCCCTTCCCCCTGAATTTTTTTACGTCATCATCTATGAATTGCGTAAATAAAAAATACCCGAGCCCATCAAATGAGGATTACTTAGTTTAAAAATGGCACTAGTATTTACGCAGTTGAACATTCAAAACGTTGCAGAAATTCCTCTCTTTTTACTGTCAGTATGGACTGATGACGTAATGCAACGTTCCGAATATACAAATGTATATTAAGTTTTTAATCACACAGTACACAGATAAAATTATCTATCATTTATTTTCGTCACAAAATTGATATCAGAAATTTTGTGTTTCACACTTTGGTTTCGTTACTCGCTCTTCACCTCGTCAGAGGTTTTTTATTGATATCAGTAATTTTGTGAGGGTAATTTTCCAAATTGAAGATTCAAAACATCTACACACACATGAATTTTTATAATTTTGAAATACAAATGTCATAAATTATGGCTCATAATGGGGACGGCAAATTTTCAGTGGTGTGTGGTATACACTTTTTTTATCTTTGACTTGGGGCATAAATCGATGAGATTCTCAAAAGAAACTATCCATCGAGAAAATATCCGTTATGTGTCCGGCACAGCTGGGCACGAACAGTCGGTCGTTCGTTCGTACATTGAAAAAATATATTTTTGTGGTCGGTCGTTCGTTCGTTGAAATCATTAATGATCGGTCGGTATAGGTATAGTCTATACCAGAAGTAACCTCATTTTTTCAATGATGAAATAATAGATGAATTTCATAACATTTCGTAAAAAAAAAAATTAATATTTTGAACACTTGAGGAAGAAAATTTATATGAATTAGAAAATATTTAAAAATTTATTTATTTAAATATTTTTTTCTTTAAATTTGTCCAATTATAAATTGTTTAACAAACCTGATTTCACAATTTTGCTTCGAACATCCGGACGTCCGCACGTGTTCGGTGTTCGATCGCACATACGAACGAACACAACGAACATTTCAATTTTTACGAACGACCGACCGACCATTAATAACTTCAACGAACGAACGACCGATCACAAAAAAAGAAAAAAACGCACACGAACGACCGATCACAGTCGGACATTGATGTTCGTGCCCAGCTCTGGTGTCCGGTCAAATTCTGATTTTTGGCCGATTTGGCCACCCTAACTTGAAATTTTTAAGTCGCAATTGGCACCATTCGATAGCTTACTTTACGACCTTTCCAACAAAAATGCATATGTTCGCGGTAAGTCAAGTCTAAGTGCCACAGCGATTGTTTGAAAATATGGCAATTTTTTGCCATTTTTGCGCTATCGAAGGCCACATCTTGTAAACAAGAATTTTCTGAGATATAAGCCATGCGGCGTTTTTAAGCTTTGACTTGGGCCTAAAATCGGTGAAATTTTCAATGCATCAAGTTAGGCTAGTTTTCGAGATAATGTACGTCATGTGTCCGGCCAAACGGTAAATTTTTGGTTTTTAGCCAATTTGGCCACCCCACATTAAAATTTTAGAACCGAAAATGGCACCATTCGATAGCTCACTTCAAGACCTTTCCAACGATATGCATATGTCTGGGGTGTGTCAAGTGGATGTGCCTCGGTGACCGTAAGGACAAAAGTCAAAAAGTGACTTTTGGAGGCCGGCCACGGCGGCCAAATCGAAAAGTGCCGGAACGAAAAAGTCTTAGTTTTTTGTCTACTTTAATCACAGAAAGTTTCAAAAAGATCAGAATGGAGTACGCAAAATTGGCCACAGACAGACAGACATTTTGATTTTTCATAGAGATTCATATGAAATTTTTAAAATGCTGAATTTTTCGAACAGATTGACCGATTTCGACGTATGAGGTATCGTTGGAAAGGTATTGAGCTCTAGAATAAGAATATCGGGGGTCAATGATCTCATTTGGTGCGTATATATGGTCGTAAGTCCGAATTTTGACCTTTTTCTTAAAAGGAATATATTTTGAAGACAGGTGGACCAATTTTCAAACTTTGGTATTACTTTTCCACATACCTAGTGTGTAAGGTAAAGCATTGGAATCGGTCGAAAAATTACCACCCATCAAAAACATGTTTTCTGGGTGTTTTTGAGGCCAGGGAACACGAATGTAGCGTTTTTTCTATATCTGAATGTATGTGCGTGGTACCCTGTACGCTTTACGCTGTTAAAAATTTGTTAACACGATAACTTTCAACCAAGGAAAGTAATTCAAAATCCGACTTCACAGGATGATTGGGGGTGCCGAGGAATAGAAATCATTTGATTTTGGGGGACTTTGGTTGATAGAGTGAAGTGTCATGTCTGGTGTGATGTCCATAGAAAAAATTCAATTTTTCTTCCAAAAGTCGTACTTTATGTTACTTATGATAAATGATATTATAACATATGTCCATAAAGTTTTGGCAGTAAATTCAGGCGTTTATTGCGCCACATAAACAAAATCAAAAATATCAACCAATGCACACGGCACGTTTATCAGTACCTCGGGACTACTATCAAACTCAATTCAATGAAATACATCCATTCGCGGAGACGTACAAATTGGATTTACGAAAAAGTGTCTCAAATGGTTGTGGCGGCTAAGTTCAAAACAAATTTCGCATGTGTCTAAAGATAAACCCATCATGGACTTAGTATGAAGACAAAGATTCTAGAGAAAGCAAAAAGTACGGTCGTATTCCCTATTTAAATGCTCCAACCCTCCAAAATTGTCATCAAGTACCGAAAACCGGGTTGGTCAAGCAAAAATTCGTTTTTGGTGATTTTTATGGTTACAGCACATCAAAATTTGAACCAAAACAATAGATTTAGACCCGGTCATTAGGAATCAGCAAAATAAGTAATGCAAAAATTCAATAGGGTGTCAAAAATTGGGTATTTACTTCACCTCATAGCATTTTGCACTGAAAAATTCATCATTTTGGACAGTGAAACATTCATCGCTATGTCGAACCACGAATCAAGTGCAAGTGGTTTCTTTTGCATTGATTATGAACTACTATATAAGGCTAGAGACGTCGACAAACCGAACTTTGATAAAGGCATGTTTGTATGGTAGGATCTTCTTTGGAAGGTGTTTTAGAGCCAATATTCCAGAATTTGGTGCTGAAACGTAAGGTGAAACCTCCATTACATGCTCCATTATCAACTAATTGTTGTTGAAATCGATTCATTGAGAACTATCTGATTTAACACAAAATTTTGGTTTGCAAGCAGAAAAAACCGCAATAATGGCTCACTTCTTAAAATATGACATTTCCGTGAAAAAAGGACCATCTGTTTAACTTCCCAAAAAGACACCAAATTAATTATTTCTCGTCTGTTTTTGGATGTAAGTTATAGGCGAAGGTCCAAAATACTTGAAACAAGCAACAATTAGCGGGAATGTTCGAGAGAAAGTTGAAAGAAATCGACATATTGGTCCGCCAAAGCATGATTTTGAAGGTTCGACGCATACTGAGAAAAATCGAAGACAATGGCCCTTTAAGTGTAATTTGAATGTGCTATTGATAGCTTATAAATAAAGGTTTTAATAAACAATTTGAATCGATTTTGTTAATTTATTGTAAAACTGATTTTCTGAATACAACAAAAATAAATTGCTATGCAATAGCAAAGATGCAATCGAATCAAAGTTCATGTAAGGGGGCGTGTAATCTATTCTTCATCTTCTTCTTCACCGGCACCGCCACTGTTTTGTCCCTTCTTCATGTTCTTGCGCTTTACACGTCCTGGACGACCTTGACCGAATGGTGATTTGGTCGAGAAGTCAATGTGTTTTTGCGAATCCAAACGAACGATGAATGATGGGATGTTGACGACTTGTTTGCGAACGCGAATGTGTCTTTGACGGATCAATACACGGGCATGATGAATGGATTTGGCCAATCCAAGTTTGAAGACTTGGGTTTGGAGACGACGTTCCAAGAAATCTTCAATTTTCAAACCCAACACGTAATCGAGTTTCATGTGTTGTTCATCCAACACACCGATACGAACCAAACGACGCAACAAAGCGTTACCTTGGAACAAACGTTTCTCATCTTTCTCTTCGAGGGTCAACAATTCACGAGCAGCTTTACGGATTTTGGCCAATGTATACTTTACACGCCATACTTCACGTTTGTTTCTCAAACCATATTCACCGATGGTTTTCAATTCTTGGTCCAAACGAACCTTTTCGTATGGACGACGTGGTGTGACATAGGTCTTTGAGAAGACCGATGGAATGCGGCCGTTAACCATTTTTACTAATGTTTTTCACGACGGTGTTTCGGTGTTTACGCCAATAAAAACGAATTTGATATTGTATGTTTGTTGTCCAAATGGCGAACGTCTGAATTTACTGCCAAAACTTTATGGACATATGTTATTTGCGATACAAATAATTTCGACACACTTTTCATACAAAAATTTCAAAAAGTTTGGATTTTTGTATGGAAGCCATGCCTGTATGATATCGTAATGAGCTGAAACTTTGCACAGCTTATTTTTTTCACACAAAAATAACATTCCGAGAGTTTGAAGACATTTCAATGAATATTAGAAGTACCTCTCAAACAAAATTTTGGATTTTTTGCTCCATTGTATTGAAATTTCTTCAAACTTTCAGAATGTTATTTTTGTGTGATAAAAATAACCTGTGCAAAGTTTCACGTCATAACGATGTCATACAGGCTTCCATATAAAAATCCAATTTTTTTGAAATGTTTTCATACAAAGCGCGTCGAAAATTATTTGTATCACAAAACTAATCTCAGATTCAGTTTTCTCATGAATTTAAATTTGAGTAAAAGATATGTAATAAATGCATGTTGTGGATCATAGTGTGGAAAAGTTCATCTTACGAATGTAAGACATTTTATTTGTTATTGCAGTGTAATAAACGCCTGTAAGTTGTGCCAATTTGAGTGGGACACGTGTTACATTGAATACCTCAGTATTAAAGTACGTTAGGTAATTTAAATTTGGGAAAATTAAAATTTTGACTCATGTCATTGATTATCTTAATTGATTACAATGAAACGATCACGTTTGCCATTAAAATTGAATACTTTTTTTCTTCGTTCCAAACATAAATTTACGATGTATATTTATCGAGGATTTGAAAGTGACGATCGGTTGAACTTTCATTTTTTCATGTACTTTTTGGGGCTAATTGCACTTCAATAACAATAATATTGGCATAATATTCCTGCATGATATTTGCGATAAAAGATGCCATGTGCAATTTAGCACATGCTCGCACACAAGATTACATAGTCATGAATATGATTTCAATACTACGCGTTCTTATCGTTTTTATTATTTTCTTGTTTTGTTTTTTTTTTTCGAATGCGTTATATTGAATGCAGGTGTGCTGTTGCTTCGGAATCACTAGCACAGCGTACAGTGAAAATACCTAACACAGTAATGAAGGAGTGTCACATGTCAATGGAATGTATCAATTTTGAAAAAAATAAAGAGTCTTACGGGAGTAAGACGAACTTTTCCGCACGGTGGTAGATACGTATTTTATTAAGCTAGTTCAAAATAATATTTGTTCGATTTTTCAAGCCTTTCGAGCGGCGTTAAGTTCGAGACCGAAAAATATGTTTCAACTTTGGCATCGAAATATTCTTTAATTTAATAGCAGAAGTACTCGCAAAATATTTTTCACACTTTCATGATGAATTTGTACGACATTTGAAAGTATTCTATTTTCTTACAAAGCGCTATAAAAATATGTCTGACGGTAATTTTGCCATAAAAATTATTTTTGAAATACTTGTCATAACTTAAGTCACAAAAAATTTGGATTTTTGTATGGGAGCCATGTCTGTATGCTACCTTAATGGTGTGAAACTTTGCACAGGCTATTTTTTGACAAAAAAATAATATTCGGAGAGTTTTGAGAAATTTTAACGAAAATTAAGAGTACTTCCTAAGCAAAATATTTGATTTTGAGACATTTGCATTGAAATTGCTTCAAACTTTCTGAATCGTATTTTTTGTGTAAAAAATTGTCTGCGCAAAGTTTCACGTCATTACGATACCATACAGACATGACTCCCATACAAAAATTCAATTTTTTGTGATTTTTTCAAAGAAACTATATCAAAAATTGATTGGATCTCAAAACTAACCTCAGATTCAGTTTTCTCGTGCCAAAGAAAGCCCCCAATACATATTTATGAGTGTTTAAGTCTGAAGAAAATTGGACTCTTTTTCATAGGTATCACATCAGACATGAAATTTTTGTCCATCAACCAAAGTCACTCAAAATCTAATGATTTCTATTCCTCGCGACCCCCAATCATCCTGTACAGTCAAATTTTAAATAACTTTTCTGGGGGGTGAGATAATCGATGGACAAATTTTGCGTACATAGGACAACGTACGACGTACGACGTACCACGTGGAACAGACCCACAACAACCATGCTCTAAACGGCCTGATTCGGGTTCTCTGACCTCAGAAACGTCCAGAAAACATTTTTTTGAGATGTCGTAAATTTTGACCCATTTCAATACGTAGGCGACTATTTAAGTTTCTTCAATATGTATGTTTTAGTATTGCCCGATGCAAACCATTGTCATATTCGTGAAGTTGGACATTTTTCATGACCATTTGACTTAACAGGACGAATTTTAGTTTTGTGGTATGGCTACGACAGCAGCTTAAACATGACACTCCAAAAAGTGCAATTTTTTGAATATGCACCTAATTTCAAGTACGAAAAATATATTGTATCCAATTGATTTTGGTCTCTGGTGGACAGAGGGGTCCCGAATAATTCGTACACGGAGTATTGTGCATCAATTCGATCTTTTGGGTGGTCAAATAGTCGACTGTTTGATGGGCTTCTTTTTGCCATGTTTTGGGATTATAAGTTTCAGAGTTTTGGTCTCCATATTCCCGTGATGACTTTTGACAATCAAATGGTTGTGTACTATTCAGCATTGAAGGACCTTTCATCCTCTAAAGGCATGGTAGCAACATGACACATAACACTGTAAAATGATGAGGTCCGATTTTCCCTATCACTTCACAAACGAACAACTTTTGTTCGATTGTGTTCATGTTTGAAGACTCAGAGAGTCAACCAAGTTTTTGTTTCAGGTCCAAACTACTGGAATCATGTCTTGGCTTCTATTGCGATCGTATAGACGTGTTTTTATTATCCTATGTCAAATTGGTTATGATTTTTTGGATGTGATTAAAATCAATCGATTTTTGAGCAACTGTGGGTTGACACGTAAAGATTTATTTTTTTCATGTTGTAATTCATGGAAGAACCAAATGATTGGAGTCTCTGTGATCCTTGGGCATACCACAATTTAACTGTAAAAGAAACTTCGATCCTAACTCAATCGGCACCAAAGTTTTTCTCGATGACATCAATTTTCGAAGGACCATCGCGCAATTGATCACTGTAGCGAGCACCATGACGATGGGATTCAGTGAACCAGTTGTATACAGTGGCAAGGCATGGTACTTCCTTCCCATACCCCGACTTGAGTCGGAAGTAATACTGTTGAGCAGGCAGCTCTTTTTGAAAACTTATGAGAAATAATCTTTTTTGTAAATTTCATTTTTTTGCGAAGTTGACCTTTTCCAACTGACACCGTGGCCATACCACAAAACTAAAATTCGTCCTGTTAAGTCAAATGGTCATGAAAAATGTCCAACTTTACGAATATGACAATGGTTTGCATCGGGCAATACTAAAACATACATATTGAAGAAACTTAAATAGTCGCCCTCGTACTTTCCCCTTGCACACTAGGTGTGTGCGGAATAGAAAAAATGTACAGTGCCGTGCAAAAGTTTGAGACCACCTATGTATTTTTCATAGAAAATGGCGTAAAATACCATTTTTTGAGGTTTCAAAAATAATATTTTTTATTCTCAGAAATCAATGATTTTCGGCATATTGTTTCAATGGAAAAATAGTAAGTATTTAGAAAAAAATGATTGCTATAGAATAAAAACAGCGTATGAAAAGGTTGCATTTCAAAGCGAAACACCGTCATACAAAATACAGCAAAAAATGTATGTAAAAACAACCTTTGGTGTGCGACCGTATCATACGCTGTATTTATTCTAGAGAATTCAAATATTCAATGGTTTTGAAACGGCAAGTCTTTGAATCCAATGATAGCTAAAAACAATTCATTTTCATACAAAATTTGTCATTTTTATCTGTGATTGAATTCAAATACTTGCCATTTCAAAACCAGTGAATATTTTTTTCTAAATATTTACTATTTTGTTCTTCATAAGATATTGAAACAATATGCGGAAAATCATTGATTTCTGAGAATAAAAAGTATTATTTTTGAAACCTCAAAAAATGTTATTTTACGCCATTTTGTATGAAAAATACATAGGTGGTCTCAAACTTTTGCACGGCACTGTATATATATTTTTCTGGTTTCAGACGACTATTCTTGTTAAAAACAAAATTAATATGTTATGTGCGATTGTCATTCAAGGTGTGATGTTTGTAAACATTCGATGTAATATATTGATTTCACGATTATGATTGACTACTGAGCTCCTAAGACACAACATAATACACGTTATTCATCCAAGTCAAAGTGTTCAAAATATACATGTAATTATAATATAAAAATGTAATTATTGAAAGAAATACATTCACTATGCTATTGTGTTGAAATAAAAATGCACAATAAGTTATGTTTCCAAAAGTATTCGGATTGATTTTCAAAAAAATATCCTTCTCGTTGACTTCAAAAAAAACATTTACTTGGTTAATTTTCTCAATTCTATCCAAGAAGAGTTAAATGTCGATATTGTATCGCCGATCGTGAAACACAGTGAAAAACCAATTAACTTCTTGCAGCGTTTATTTTGGATTGGAGTGAAACAAAATTCCAAATCGCATTTCACCTGTCTGATGTTTACATGGGCATTTTTATGATTCAAGCGGTCAATATCAATTACGCGTTGTAAATTAGACGTTTCTCGCAAAAAGTCGCATACGTCTGATATTTGCTCGTTAATTTTTTATACCTCACGAAAAAAAAAATCAACGAATCCAAGAATTGGCTGAAAGACGCCAATTTGTTTTGTAAACGCTTTTGAGTTTTCACTCGAAAATCTAGAAAATAACGAGAATGAGATTGTTTGATACAAAAAGAGCCCATTTAGATTACATTTGGCAATTCATTAAAAATCCATTAATCCGCATAGTTGAAAATGTACCAGTCATCGGATAGTAAATCACCATAGCAACAGTTCTCACAAGAAAAGAGAATGAATCCCTTCATTTAATCGACTTGAAAAGAAATATCCTAATCAAGTATATTAAATCGCAATTAAAGTACCATTCACCTGTCGGCAAATAAATAATATTACGAAGGAACAAATTATGCGTGTAATAAAATCGAGGCCCAAGTAAAAAAAAATCAAGATTAAGTAATTGTAAAATTTTTTGCTTTTTCGTTTGTAGAAACGGAAGGACGATAATCGGCGAACATTAACTTTCTGCCGGAACAAATGAATAAACAATGTACTCAAACTAGGAACTGTATACTTGTAGTATTTACTTGATTCAAGATCAAAAAGGTTTTTTTTCCAAAAATACGTTAATATTCATCGTTTGAAAACCTATTTGTAACATATAAAAGATTCAGCTAGACCAGATTTAAATTTTGTATGACCTGATATCAGCATCTAAAATAATGAAAAAGCTAAAAATGTGATCTGTCATTCGAAATGATTTATGCGGTTTCCCACAATAAATCACTCATAAAACTAACTATTAGTAGCGGCTGAATAAAACTGAAACCATCACAGATTAAAAGCAACAATTCAACTGAGACTGAATTACAATAAAAATTGGCCAGTTATATTAATTAACTTATCATCATCAATGATCACAATGCGCTATCAGGGTCATCAAATAAATTATTCAGAACAACTACGTTGTTGGTACCCAGATGCAATGTATATGTATGTTTGCGCGCGCCAGCAATCAATCCAATTTAATGTTCACAGGCACGTTTACACAGTAGCAATAGCAACCGACACATAGAGAACTATGTTTGTAGCTCTTTTGAAGATTGCCGGAATTAAAGCGGTTTAAATATATCAATTGAAAACAACGTCATAATTCAAATTCCGGGCCAGTTCTTTAATTTGATTGTACCAATTTTAAACAATTGATTTCCCGCGCTTCCCTTGCAAATAACCGTTGAACTGCAGGAATTGATTTCAATGTAAAAACGGATCCCAATTTTAAATAAAGTCGAGTCCTTGGAAAGAATATATGATATTCAGGGATTTATAGCGATTCTATGAATTATCACTCGCTTAAAAAAACATACAGAATAGACCAAGAGCCACTCCAACAAGTAACTTTTTTTTTGCTTCATGTCAGAAGTAGTAAACGTAGAATTATTTGTTTAGTGTATGTCTATAGCTGCATGATTCCATATAGTTTTCTGACATAAAGCCAAAAAAAATTACTTGTTAGAGTGGCTCTTGGTCTAGAACAGAAGAACTTTCATATACAAAAATTATTATAAATAATATCTGTGAATATTTATCGGATGAATGAGTACTTTAATGTGTATGATAAAATTCAGTTAATTTTTTTATAATACTAGTAAGTTCACACCAAAATTCATAACTGAAATAAAGTTTTTTTTTAAGTTTATTGAAAAAAAAAAACAAAGAACACACCAGAAATGGTCGACGTTATCGTAACAACGACTTTTGTGTAACACTTAGTTAAAAAAAATTTGAAGAAATAACTTTGGTAATCAATCGAATAAGATCAGTAAAACATGATCGTGTATATTGTGAGACAGAAAAGTGTAAATATATACCATAAATTAAATATGACAATAAATGAGTCTCATTTATCACATCGCCACCTGACTACAGAGACGACAAACACCAATATACCAATCCATGTCTACTAGGGTGGATGAATTTTTCTCGATTTGACTCTACAGCCCAGAGTAGTTGTATAAGCATGAGCTGATTCCAAAACAGCCATTTTAAACACGCATAGGTTTTGGTATTAGTACAAAATAGTATTATATGCTTCAATTTCATTCACTTTCTCTTTTGGAATGCAATTTTAATTCAATGAATACATTACCTTTGTACATTATCAGCTTTGCAGCTGGAATGTCCCGGTGCCAAATAAGGTTCAGAACGGCTAAATAGTCTTCCTCTTCGGCGACATAAAAGTCATCATCAAGAGGCATGTAATCCTCAGTAAAATCGATGACATGTTCGTCGTGAATAATAATGCATGGTAGCTGAGCAACGTTGTTAACCGCATCGTATGCCGCGTTTTGTCGCCAGTTTTTTCGGTAACAAATGACCTTTGACACAAAACCAACAGCTTGATTTGGATTCGCAACCATTGCATCGCACAATTCTTGTCGTTCCGATAGCAGCATTCGTTTGCTCTTCATCGTCACGATTTTTTCGGGTAGTTTCAATCCTTCTGGCCAGTCGTTGTCATCTGGCACACACCATTCGCACACTTAGAAACGATGACCCAATGTTTCCAAAGGGAACGGCGAAAAAGCGTGCACACAGTCGTGACGTTCGGAACTCGTTCACCATTTTCACTACGTTGCCCAGCATTTTCTTAAAACTTTTAATCAGCTTCCGGTTACTAGGGCAGCGAATGTTCTTCTTAATCTTTATCGGCGAGTTGGGTGAGATATTCGCCGCTCCCAAGAAAATTATGCAAGGTTCTCCATTTGTCTATTTGGACACAAGAATATATTTTTTTATTAACAAATCAAATATATTCAACAAAGAATTATTATATAATATATATTCAACAAGTTTTGTTCTTACTAGCATGGCAGCAATCTTGTCACATACTCGATTCGATTCGATGTGAGGTTGGTTATGGCATTTTGTGCATGTTGGAATATTTCATAGGATTCCCAAAATAATCATTATTGGGCCATGCGAACCGATTGTCTCCGTCCAATGCCTCGACTATGTCTCGAAATTCGGGCACCATGTCTTTGTCTTCTTTATATTTGCGCAACACAGCAAAAAAGCATCCTTCAATTATGTGGATACCATCACCTTCATCGAAAAATATCCAGTTGTTCGTCAAAATGGCCTCTTCATTGGCAAGTGTAAAAACAAAAGTGACGCCAGCTCATAGATATTTGTCAACTCGATACTCTTCTTCGCAATCCATGGCAGCACAATATCGTAATATTCCGCTTTGACTGCCGTTGCGGCGGATACCTTTATGGCTATATTTATGGCTAATATTCCACTTTCTTCTGGAAGTTTGCATACTTTAAATTTTTCGAGATACAATTTTGTTTCAAGTGAACCGCTTAGAATAAAAGTAGATAATGGTAGAAAGTTAAAAAAAATCTCAATCATAAAGTGCTATGAAAATAATACTCAATCAAGAAAAAAAGTGAAAATAAAAATCGATCAAAGATTGTGTTTGCCTTTTATTTTCACTTATTCTATGATTGACTTTTATTTTCACTTTTTCTCTTGATTGAGTATTATTTTTAACACGTGTTAGTTTAGTTTTGAGACTAAATTCATGCGTTTATTGCGCTACATAAAGAAAACAAAAATGTCAACCACAGCACATAGGAGACTTAACGGGACTCCTATCAAACACAACTGTCAAACACAATTTGCACAAAAATTTTCATTCGTGATGGACAGCTAAGTTCAAAACAAATTCTGCATGTGTCTGAAGATGAACCAATCTGTCTTCGAACCATGTATCGTGTTTCATGGACTTATTATGAATATGAAGATTCTTGAGAAAGCAAAAAGTACGGTCGTATTTCCAATCTGAGTGCTCAAACCTTTCGAAATTGTCATCAAGTACCGAAAACCGGGTTGGTCAAGCAAAAATTCATATTTGGTGATTCTTATGGTTACAGCACATCCACATTTGAACCAAAACAATAGATTTAGACACGATCATCAGCAAAATAAGTTACGGAAGATTCCAAAGATCGTCAAAAATTGTGTGTTTACTTCACGTACCGCATGTTACACTGAAAAATCCCCAAATTGAGCCACGAATCAAGTGCAAGTGGTTTTTTTTGCATTGATTATGTTAGGGCACTACTATATAAGGCTAGAAACGTCGTTAAACCGAACTTTGATAAACGGGTGTTTGTATGGTAGGATCTTCTTTGAAAGATGTCTTAGAGCCATTATTCGAAAATTAAGTGCTGTAACGTAAGGTAAAACCTCCATTACATGCTCCATTATCAACCAAATATTATTGAAATCGGTAGAATTCGTTGAGAACTATCTGATTAAAGATAAAATTGTGCTTTACAAGCAGAAAAAACCACAATAATGGCTCACTTCTTAAAGAGTAGCATTTCCATGAAAAAAGCAGCATCTTTTTAACTTCACAAAAAAACACCAAATTAATTATTTCTAGTCTGTTTTTGGGTGTATGTTATAGGCGAAGATCCAAAAAACTTGAAACGAGCAACAACTGGTTGGAAGATTTGAAAGAAAGTTGAAAGAAATCGACAAATCAGTTGTCCAGAGCATGATTTTGAAGGTTTGACGCATACTGAGAAAAATCGAAGACAATGGTCGGAAAAATGACAATATGAATACATTATTATTGCAAATAAAACATTTTCTTGACTCGAAATAGTGGAATTTATTGCTTATAATTGTTGTGTTCTTTTGCACATTCAGATGACAAACTGAACACTATCGAAAGAGTTGTCTCAAGTTTGATGAAACTGAAACGTTGACTGTCATTTGACAGAAAAAACGAGACAGTCAGAAATGTATTAGTATAATCAAATCAATTGTATTATATATTCAAAAAAACGGATACACATTGCTTGCCTTTTGACGATGCTAGTCACATGTATGAGAAAAAAATTAGCATACAAAACACAATACTTTGTCGATTTGAAACAGTAAACACAACGCTCGTTCGATATAAACAAAATTGAAACTGTGAAATGTCATCGCAGTATTGATGAACTTTTAAATTTAGCCGTTAACAAAATCAAAATGTACATTTTTCAGAATATTTATTATTATTTCATTAGTTCGGCAACGCTATGTTTATGTTTGTTTATTTTGTAGTTCCCATGTGGAGCCCTTCAACAGTTCCGCTTCGGGAAGTCGTAATACCAATCTCTATGTTTTGTGATTGCTATCAATTGGCATACAATTTCGCCCTCTTTAAATTGAGAATTAACATTTTTTTCTTTGTAGATATGAAAAACACCCTATTGTACATGTACATATGGTTTCGCTTCTTTTGCTTCCCTCTTTTCTCTCAGTTCAAGCAGACTTTTATTAAGTTTAAGTAAGTTTTTATGCATTATTAAATTTAAGTTAATGTTTAAATGATTGCTTGAGAATGAATGTGAGAGTTCTACCCAAATTTGAGGACAAATATAATTGAGAAAATACTTTTAGTTTTCAAAAAAGCTAGTAGTATTTTCATTTTTATATAATTGGTTGTTAAATATATCTTCATTTTCTGTGATAATTGAAAGGAACACAGTAAGCTGCAAAAGTAAAAATTGTATTTAGTTTACTCAGCATAATACTTTCAGATATTAATATTTAATAAATATTGAAATCAAGGTTCTTGTTAATAATATAAATTAAAACGCCCGACATGCAAATATCCTTTAAATATTATTTCTAAAAAAATTACCATCCATGATAATGTTTAAAAATTTCGCTTTTTTACGTAAAGAGCAGTAAATTTATATCTACAAGAATACAACAAAGAAATGTGAGCATATATTATTATATATGTCCTGGAGTACAACTGCTACTACTTGACATTCGGTTGTTCTTATGCAAAAATGTCCATATAAAGAAATTTAAAATGCAAAGAATCGTTTGAGATATCAGAGATTGAGATATAAAATATATATATTTTATTATTCGCATTAAATTTTAAATAATGGTACTCTCGATGATTAAAATAATCTTTTTTTCAAGATAAATTTTATTTTTGAACAACACGAAACAAAAACGTATGTATTTGGTTATATTAAATCATTTTGATCTGATGTACACATGAAGAATTAACAAAAATGATTCACATCAACTGCATGTAAAATAAAATAAAAACATTATTTTTATTTTTTGCTGCTAAGATTAATGTCTTCATTCATTTTTTTAATTCTTAATTTATTATTTTATATCATCGTTAAGAATCACATAACTTTATTCTATTCATTTTATGACAACAATTTCAACTTGTTTCAAAATTCAATGGATGTTTCAGCATGTATCTAAAATCTATGCTTAACATAATTAAATTCAGTAGCGCCATTTTATTCCAATCCATTTAAATGCCCATTTAACTTACTAATTAGGAAAAATAGAATGAAGACTTGCGCGCTTTAAATAGTAACTATGCCGTATAAATATGAAATTATTCAGAAATAGTATGTGTCTGTTGCACGTTCTTTGTACACTTCAAATTTAGAGAAGACTGTAGCAAATAAAAATATTTCATTTGACAATTTAATATAATAAATAAAAACTTTCGATTTTCTTCAGACATTATTTTGAGATATTTTCAGCCAGATGAATCAGCTCATCCAGATATCCTCAGGAGCTGAAATTGAGTGAAAACAATAGAAGTGATTTTTATGGCTATAATTACACTTATATTGCTACAATCACTATAACAATCACTTTTATTGTTTTCACTCCATTTCACTCCATTTCCTCTAGATTTTTCATAAAATTTTGAAATTCATCCTCTTGGGAATGCCAACTTCAGATCAAGAAAGCATTCCGTGATGTCGGCTTTGTTGGTGTGCTCGGATATTACTTTTGTATATGGTTTTGGTGCACCGCAAGAAGGAATACTTGATGATCTGTTCAAATGCCCAATTTGCGGAATGGACTTCATCGAATCTAAACGCGAAATCTTTTAGCCATCCCAAAGATATCATTTTTAGCTTAATTTTATTCATAATTCATTCATTCGTTCATGGAAGCGAGTAAGTGTTCAAGCATGCTTCAGCAAGTTTTAGATTCAAATCGTACTGAAAATTTCAGTGAAATTCATAGTGAATTACCAAAATTTGAACCAATTAGTGAGTTTTTTTAGAAATTTTGTGTTTAATCTTGCTGAATATTAAACAATGCGAGCAACAGCAGCAGCCAAAGAAAAAACTGCTTGAGCAAGCCAGAGTTTTATGGTTTGCTTCCACGGACGAATTACGCTTCAAATTTTGAAATATATAAATGAAAATTAATTATTTATTAAATTTTTTTTTCAACAAGAATAAGTAGATGTAAATTCGATGTATACCCATTCCAAATAGTGTATATGTTACGTATGAAACTATGATTCACAAAGTAGTATAAGGTAAAAATGGAGAATGTGCACGAGAGCGGTTTGCAGTGAACACGCCCATTGCTTTTGTATATTTTCGTCATTATGTGTATTTTACGAAGCAATTGAATCAGTAGCTATGCTTTATTCGTTCATCTTGTGACCGTCGAAGGGTTTTAATGAGTAGAATAAGATTAGCAACGCCCTGAAGAATAAGCGAAAAAAATTACTAAACGGCATGAAAATGCTATGGCTTCTATTTTTCTATTTGATCGTATAGAATTTTGTGTAGATGATTTTTTACGTTTTTTGTGGAACCATATGTATTATTGAACTTTTTATTTTGTAACCTGAAAACGATGTTTAACGAGCAATTATCTATCTTATTTGTGGAATTTAAAATGATATTCTATCTAACAACAATCTCTCTGTTTCTCAAAGGTTAATTTTACAACCGAGAATGCTCTTACAATTCAGCAAATAAGAAGTAGAGAAAAGAAAAAGAAGTTTCATTGGTTTGGAAATTTTAATTTTATTTAATCGAAGACTAAAATAACCCAACATTTTCTTACACACTAATGGTTATTATATTTTTGGTATGTGTATTATAAATAATTGATCGGTCCAACAAATTGAGCAGACATCAGCAAACGAATCATTATGTATTTGATTTGTTTATTGGCACATAGCAAGCTCTTTCATTCGTTTATTGCAAATTGAAGTAGATTCTTTCAACTAATTTTATTTAATTGTTTCAATTAAATTCAAATTTTTTCATTGGCACTTTAAGTAAAGTAATCAAGTATTTTGAAAAAGACCAAATAAAACGGTACAGTGTAAATTAGATTTTAAGAAAAATAAAACAAATAATGCTAAATTCTATTGCACAAAAGAAAAATAGTGTTCCATTTGATTAATTCAATCAAAATCTATTTGCTTTTACATAAGTAAATTTCACAATATATACAGGTATATATACCACCAGAAGAGTAATAATTTTACTTTTCTCTCAGTAAACATTTGACTTATGTTATCGCCCTTCGAACATTTCGGGCACCATTTACCCTTCGAACATTCCTGCAGTAATACAATAACAAAATAAAGAGAAACGCATATTTCGCATAAGAAAAATTAAAGTACTAAACGTATCCATATGACGCCTTATGCTTATAGGCTTACAACCATAATTGAACTTGTCATTAATAGTATGGCATATATATCATACTTTCAAGTCACTTTGTCTGAAATTTTTGTGGCAAGAAATTTTAATACCTCAATGCTCGAATCAAAAATTGGAAGTCAATGAACTCAATTAGATAATTGGAAACAAGGAAGTATACAGAATAAGAAGATTATTCTTCAGAACAATGTATCATTAAAATTCATTTTGAAAAAACCGAACTGCCAATTTGACCGTAAAAAATTCTGCTTTTTTTCGATACGAAAAGAAAAATATTTCTCTGTTGCAACGAATTGCATTGAAAAAAAGGCATTGAAAAAGAACAAAACAGCCCAACAATTTGTCCATCAATGTTGACGTTCTTGAGTTCAAGATCACTTTTATGGTTTCAGGCAGTTTTACAATCGATGCATCCATCTGTAGGTTAACCATAATATTGAAATGATCAAACTTAGAAACAAATAATCAAACAGAAAAGGATAGAAAATCATGAGGAAAAGAGAAAAGAATTGTATCAAATTCTTATCGAAGAAAACAACAAGAGAATTTGTGCCAAATATAGGCATAGGTTATGCAATTAATTTCACTTTTTTTCTTAAAAACATATGAAACGTTTGTCCATTACACTCACATATATGTATATTTTCAAGGCGATTCCATTGCACATAGTTGAAAAAAAGTTCTTGAAATAAAATTCTTGCAAAAAAATAGGCTATTTTATTATTGAGAAGAGCGAGTGACAAAACCAAAATATGAAACACAAAAGTTCTGATATCAATTTTGTGACGAAAATAAATGATAGATAATTTTTCTGTGTACTGTGAATAAACCCCTAATATACGGCTCGAATTCGTTGAAAATTCACATTTTTGACACTTACTCTAAAATAGTCCAACAAAATTGTTTGACATCCCTCCGATACGATAGATTCCTCCAATGCTCCCAATAGATTCTGAGGACAAAATTCAGTCTAAATAGATTTAAATAAGATCACTATTTAAAAAAAATGCGACTCAAATGGACTAAAATTCGAAAATGTCACTTTTTGTCAATTTTTTCAAAATAATCCAATTTTTTCGATATTTCCGGAAACCATATATGCTTGAGTCCATATGGCTTTGAATAGTTGGGCAGGCCATTGTAGCTCCCTTTTGAGATTTTTTTTTGCGTTGCAATAATTTCGAATTTTTGTGTTTTCGTGAAAGTGTTGACTGTTGCTTCGTGTACTATATTTAGCCATACATTAAAATAAGTGTTATACACTGTATTATACTTATTGAAAATAGATAGATAGATAGAGAGAGAGAGAGAGAGAGAGAGAGAGAGAGAGAGAGAGAGAGAGAGAGAGAGAGA
>NW_022199092.1:24581-25422 GCF_009176525.2 Contarinia nasturtii
AGAGAGAGAGAGAGAGAGAGAGAGAGAGAGAGAGAGAGAGAGAGAGATAGAGAGAGAGAGATAGAGAGAGTGAGTTATCAAACGTCAAAGGTATCATATGATGTTTAAATACAAAAAGTGTATAATACAGAGTATATATGAATGAGGTAGAATAAAAACTACTTCTCGAAAAATTCAAAATAGAAATGGAACCCAAAAAAATTATGAGATTGAAGGAAGTCAAAGAAAAAGTTTCAATAAAAGTGAACTATAAATTTTATTTCACACGCCATTGAAAATAATTTTATAATTCACTTCTATTGAAATTTTTTTTAGTATTCGATTTAATCAAAGAATTTTTAACGGGTCCATTTCTATTTACAACTTTATTTTAATTCGTTCTTATTTATTTTTTTATTGGTTGAAAATACGTATGTATGAGAATTGAGAAAAAAATCTGTTCAATGGGTATCACATAGCAAGTTTATATGAAACTCTCGGAGACTCGGTATAGAGCAGTCAAACAGTGAAAAAAGTCCAGATCGTGATTTAGATGATATGGAATGCGATTTTTTTCATTCTGATTTCACCAGGTGATGCAGAAAATTGAGTAGTATTTGAGAATTGAAGAAAAAAAATTTAATAATTTTTTTCATTTTTCACGATTTTTTCACCATCTACATGGGAGGCTTGTATGAAAAACACGGAAGACCGCTAAAATGGCAAACGCCAAATGTATACGGACCTACGGCAGTGCCATTTCAGCGGTCTTCCGTGTTTTTCATACAAGCCTCCCATGTAAATGGTAAAAAATCGTGAAAAATGAAAAAAATAATTAAATTTTTTTTCTTCAATTCTCAAA
>NW_022199092.1:45422-67377 GCF_009176525.2 Contarinia nasturtii
TTTCCGGGTTTTGATATTTTCAATTTTTAAAAATCCAAATTCTGAAATTTTTTTGTTGGTACATAATCATAAAAATTGTTGTACATAATTGTACATAATTAGTACATTTTAGTAGTATATACGATTTTTCGAAAATTGACATCGACCGGAAATTGACTACCTATCCAAAATAATTTGTATCGCAAAATTAATTTCAGATTCAGTTTTTTCATGAAATTAATATTTACACTAGAAGAAATATGATAAATGCATGTTATTGATCGCAGTGCGGAAAAGTTCATCTTACAATCACATTTTATTTTTTTTTATCGGAGTCATCGGAGTCGTAAAGTACGACTCGTAATTAAGTACCAAAATTGAACCAATTCATTGAATCAAATTCAGTCAAAAATAAGCGTACTCAGAATCTTATTTTATTTTGGAGTTTTATGGAGTGTTTTACGAGAAAATGAAAGAATAATGCGGTTTAATGAAAATGTGAATTTTGATACCAAGGTAATGAATTTGAATTTTGATACCACCATGGTAACTATAACCTTTCCATGAATATACATATTGTATAATGTATACAATATATACTATACATTCATAAAGGGCACTTTATACGTGTACCGTGTACTCATGTAAAAATCAATTTTTCAGGGTCAAAAAAGCAATTTTATCTTAATTTTCTGGGTCAAAGGATGAAAAATTGACTGGGTATTAGAATGGCCGCTAAAACAACTTTTATGAAATTCGACTTGATTCACCACCTGGATCTTTTCTATTTGTTGTGTAGATCACGTGTGCAAAGTTTCACGATGATATCTCCACGTTAAGTCGAGCATCAATCGGCATCAATGCCTCTATCATTATGTGAATTTCTTGAAAAATAGCACTTTTGATTAATTTAAACACAACTTCAGACAACCACATCGACTCAAAATGAGCTGAGGTCATCATTTTCGACCATAAACTGAATGGGTTAGGATTATGTAATAAAATAGGGGAGAGGTCCGTAGGTTGAAACAGTCACATAGTTTAAAATATGGCAACTGGTAGCACTGTGGTTTATACTTTCAGGTTACTGTATTTTTAGCAGCTGACTTTTCATGGAAGACAGACTTACTAACTCCCATTCCTTATGTTTAAGTTAGATCATACCAAAAAATTTGTTGAAAAAACTTATTTCGAGAATTTTCCTCAAGTGAAAAATGTCAATTTCCTTTAGTGCTAGAAAAATATGAATATGACATTTGCACCACAGTTTTTGGTCCATTTTAATATGCCGAAGGAATTTTGAACATATCTTTGCATCCACAAGAATTTTTGTATCAGGTAAAAATAGTGACAATGTACGTACGTTGAAACACTCGAAGATCCGTAGGTTGAAACACTATATAACGCTACGTCTTTTAGAGGGAAGTGCATACTTAATTTAAATAAATCAAATGGAACATTCCAGAAGCTCCAGCCAAAAAGCGAACACAGCCTACACGAGCATGAATCGTCATTGTCATCGGATGAAGATGTGGATTTCTGTATGATCTGCATGGAAAACCTGCCAGAAACAACTCAATCGAATGCAACAAGTGCCAGCGGCCATTTCATTTAAAGTGCGTTAACATGAGCCGAAGCTAATTTCACGTACCAAAATTGCGACTCGGATGCCGATCTGTCTAAATTTCGATTTTTTTATTCTCTTTTTCATGTTTGAGGCCTTTCTGATAAATAAATTAACAATAAACACTTGATAGCTATTGTTTTTATTCCATTAATTGCACCCATTTCTCAATTGCTATGTGTGTTTCAACCTACGGACCAAATTTTTTTTTGGAAAAAATTTATGTGGTCGGAAAATTGGTCATAACTTTTTTGTTCTTGAAGTAATTCAATTAATTTCTTCGGCAAAAATGTAGCCAAGAACTTTACCATTTCAACGATATATGACTCTCCGTAATATTTTCTTTGAGTAATTTTTTTTGGCTAAAAATCAAAACCCGTGGACCTTTTCGTTTCAACCTATGGACCTCTCCCCCAAATGTTATAATTCAATTACTCAGCGGCTAGTGTGATTTCATACGTCTATACCGCTGCAAAGCGGTACCAATATATACAGACACACAAAGGTCGACTCGCTTTGGATAACATTTCTATTTTTTGCACCTAATGACGGCTCATTATTTTTGTTTTTATTTTATTAATAAAACTAAATTAAAATTGAAATTAAATTAAAAAATGTAAGTTTTTACTTTTCCGCACACACCTAGTATTGGAATCGGTCGAAAAATTAACACCCATCAAAAATGTGTTTTCTGGATGTTTTTGGGGCCAGGGAACAGGAATCGAGCATTTTTTCGATGTCCCAATGTATGTGCGTACCTTGTACGCAAAAATTTGTTAACACGATAACTTTCAAACCAGAAAAGTAATTCAAAATCTGACTTCATAGGATGATTGAGGCAGAAGAGGAATAGAAACCATTAGGTTTTGAGCGACTTTGGTTGATATAGTGACGTATCATGTCTGGTGTGATGCCCATGGGAAAAATTCAATTTTTCTTCCAAAAGTCGTATTTAATGTATTCTTAAACTATCAAAAATATGTATTGGGGGTTTTTGGGTACGAGAAAACCGAATATGACGTTAGTTTTGCGATAAAAATATATTTTGACACACTTTTCAGTATATAATGATAAAAATATATGAATTTCTGCTTTTTTTCAAATTTACCCTCAATAATGGAATATCATTTCTGAATTGGCATGAAAACCTGTTATTAATGGAACCTGGGAATAGTGGAATTCTTGTCAATAGTGGAAAAAAATAGTCCCCGTGGGATTCCGTTATTGACAGGTTTTACTGTATTTTCTGTTCTAAGTATTAGACATGTCTATCACTTTGGGTTAGAATTTTAGGCGACGCAATATTAAAATTTTGTATGTATATGAACGTTTATATCAGAAAATTTCCAGTTTTACAGTATTGCGTCACAGTGAGAATTTCGAACGAATAAGTGTTTTGTACTTATATGTGGTCAATTTCGATTGTTTACGAACTCAAAAAAAATTGATAAATTAGAAAAAAAAAACAACAATAAACGAGTAAAGAAATTGAATACACTGGTGTTAATAGAGTAATATATTGAATGTTTCAAGAAAACCAATATGGACATAGACGTAGAAATATGAAATTATATAAATTTTGTAGGACGTACATTGTATAATGTACACCTTTATTAGCAATTCATAGCGCATACAATATATTGCATAGAGCGTGATAATCAAATTAAAATTATTAGCTTTTGATGAGAAAAATGTTCGTAGCAGTTAGGCGAACTCACATCGTTAATCTTGGCGTATTCGTTTAAGTCATAATAAAAATGCCAATATATGAATACAAGCACGATACAAAAGCAAGCTTAATACAAAATGTATATGAGATTGAATCACTATTTTTTGCAAGCTTAAGCAAAATGTATATTGATTCATTTCTAAATCCTTTCAATACACTTCTTATTCAATTAGATTTTCTGTTCTGTTATTTTTCTGATAATACTTGGAACAAATATGAAATATTTTTATTACTTTTATCTATTAATAAAGAGATGATTTCCAATTTGAAAATTAGTCTACAAAATGCACAGAAATATTTCATTATGTTCTTCAATAAAAGATGATACGATTCCAAAAAGGCCAAACAACAAATCATTGTGTACCAGGTCCTACCAAAAGTAATGATTTTACGTTTATTTATTTTTTGATCAGATTTAACATTTCTTATATTCTTATGTCTGCTCATTTCAAGCTAACAAACTTTTCTTATCAAGATTGTTCACAACTGTATCAGAAAGAAATAAAACTGTTGTGCAACTTTTTATTCAGAAAATTTATGATTCATTGTTTTCACCGGTGTGTGTATAAAAATATTTGCATCATGTCTAGTAAAATTCTATGGCAGGGTACGATTGTATTTTTTGTATTTGGATAGAAAAACTGGTTTCGTTCATGAGTTGAATCACACGAAATATAGCTACACTGGACGTCATAGCAAAATACGTTCTTTGGAAGCGTTAGCTTGCATCAAGCGAACGCTTCTTAAAAAATATATACAACAAATAAGTCACAGAACAGATGAACACAACATCGGCATCGGTGTTTGTGCACCTTTGTTTCGAAGCCGATAAGCAGGAATGTGAAACCAAATGATCAAAAAAAGCGCAAACGATATTAATACGGAACGATTTAAATGCTCGAAGACAAATGGATCTTTAAATATTGGCGCTCACTGAAACAATATGTGCTAGATATAAATTAATGATCAAACGGATAAAAGCAGAAAAATGCACTTTCTGATTTGAATTTACGATGATACGCAAGTTGTTCGAATTATTTTCTTGCTGGTGATTTTTTAACCTTAGAGAATATAAATTTTAAATGGATTTTATATCAATTAATCGACTTTTTCGGAATATGCTGACCCGAGAATACACAATTGATTTATTACATGAAATAAAAATGAAGTACCTTGTCAGGAATATCATTCAGCGGCAAGAATGGCACTGTCATGTACCAAGTGATGTTAGTGTGTTTTCAGTTTTTTTCAGTTTGTCTTGTAGTAGTGTGCCAGGTGCTTGGCTTGCTGTCTTACTATTGCGAAATAATAAAATCATTTAAAGAATGTTGTGATCGCTATTGCCTTTGTTGTGCCTTTTTCGTTGCATTTATTAATATTAAATTGAATTTATGTATTTACATAAAATACGGTTTATTATCCAAGCAATTCATTATTATCCAATCAATCTTTATAACATTTTTTTGCCGCGTGAAGAGAAATTACAAATTTGATATACCACTTTTGAAATTTCCTTCTCTTTAAATATTTTTGAATTGCCATGTTTCATAGTATATAATAATTATTATCAAAATGAAGTACTTTGTTCTCTGCCGCTTTTTTCAATAATGGAGTATTTAATTCTTTATATTTCCACCTTTGCTTATTTTCAGAAATTGAAGGAGACAGGAAACCATAACTAATCATTTTTGGTGGTTTTGAAACCGTTATCAATATGTCGAAAATGTGTCAATCATTCGTCTATCCTAGCATTTAAAAGTTAAGAACCAATTTTGATGGTATTCTCATTGTGTTGTTCTTGTTTACGGAATTGTTACCGTAATTTGTACTTGACAAGTGAAAAAGGTATCTTTAAACCACAACGGAATGTAATACAAAAGTGGTACAAAATTAACCTTCTGAAGATTTTTCATAGAATATACTTTGTCCATCCAATATACTGTATGTTTGTTTGAACACAAATTCTTGTAATCATGAGTTTTTCAGTTTTGATTTCTTCTGTACGTCAGTTGGGGTTTTTATTATCTACTTCATTTTGAATAACTATTACACATCAAACAAGAGTCAAGTTTATTGAATTTTCAAGAAAAAGCGAATAATCACAACAGTAGCGTAACTAGAAATTTTTTTTGGTGGGGGTTTTTGAGGACAATTCTTACTCAAAACGAGGACAATTTTTTAAAAAATCGAGGACACTTTGCAAAAAAATTATTGCTATTATTTTAATTTCTTCTTTAATTACATGTCTAATTTATAATGTTATTAGATATTATGTTATCTATAATTCGATTCTCCGAACTTTTTCTGTAAACTTATCAATAATATCAGCAATATTACGAAGCTCATTATAGTCCATTTATTGATAGACAACATATATCATAACCAGTCAATAGTTTTCAGCTATGGATATAGCGGCTGCAATTTCATAGACGCTCGTGTGCTGAGTGTGATATTTGTTATCTACATGTTGTGCGTTATTTTCATCATCTCTCTCGCTTGTATATACTCGAAAGCTATGGGCAGTCACATAGCATTAAAATTGTTTCATGTAGCTGAAAAACAAACGAGAATAAAGAGGCGATTGAAGCGAGCGGAAAATTTTTGCATAGTGTCCTCGATTTTTTTTTAAAATGGTATTAGTTTTCTGTAATTAAAAAATGTAGAATAAAGTACTTTTGATGAGGACAAAAATTCATGTATCGAGCGAAGCGAGTCGAAATTTTTTTGAATGTTATCTTCGTTCTATAAAGAATTGTCCTCGCTTTCTTCAGAATCAAAATCGAGGACATTTTGGATCTTCGGAGTTTCGGGAGGTTTGAATTCCAAACCCTAGTTACGCCACTGAATCACAAAATTCTTTGAACTGAATTGCAGAGTTAATTAATGATGGCCAAAATAAGGCTAAAACTAAATATTTTGAACATTCAACCAATTTTATACGGCATTAAGAATAAAGTTGGAGAAAAACTAAATTGCATTTAAAAAAAATATTAACCGCTTCTAACAAAATAAATGCTTTTAATATGTGAATTATATTTGCCTAATTATTTGTCTTCTTCTTTGATTGTTGGAGCAGAAAGAAGACAATATTGTGAGAGCATTTTTTGCATTTTGCTTTTTTGAATCTTTCCTTTCGGTTTGTTATCTCAATAAACAATAACGTGAACACGGTTTAAATGTTTTTAGAAATTATAATTCAAAGCGGAAACGCACATTTTAAAATTTTATTTTTGCACCATGAATATGGTCTAATTTGAGAAGCAGATCAATCTTATTCTTTGAAGATTTATTGTAAGGAATGGAAGAATCATTTCCTTGAAATTCAATTTAACAATAAAATTTAAATAATTATCAAAGAAATATTACGTACTTGTTTTTTTAATTGATTCATCACAAAAAAAATGAATCACAAACGATATCATCTCTACACAAACTACAGTTACAGAAAAATTCACAACTAATGTGGTTAAAAAAATAACTTTGTTCAAATTGAAGAAATAAGTTCATATTAATAAAAAAATTCACAATACATCAAAGCGAGCAAAAACATCTTAAATAGCCGAATGAATAAATTGGATTAATTATTTACCACCTGTCGCCAAGTTTAATGTAAGACTGTGAAAAAAAATATAATTGTGTCTCAATCTAAGCATGTCAGCAAATGCTGGCGAATATATAGTGTATGCGATTTCTTTTTCTTCTTCTTTTATTCAATTCAAACTTATTCTTGCACGCAATTCTTCTTCTTTATTATATGCCACCACATATAATGCATAATAATTAAATGCATTGTCATTTATTTTGACATTTATAAATGTGTTTACAACCGTTTTTGTCACCACTCGCCAACCAAAACATATATATATATATTATATTTTATTTACAAACGAAAATAATTGTGTTTCCTTTATTGTTTTTTGTTGAATAAAATTAATAATTTTATTTGTAATATTTTATAGACCATTTTATCTGAAACGTTGCGGCGAAAAAAGAACTTTTGTTTTCAAATATAAAAATGCAACATAAAGGAACGTGTACGGTTTGAGCCGCTGGTAGGAGGCACTTGTCCCTTCTAAACCCAAAAAAACAGTAAATCCTCATTTTTCAGAGAATTTCCTCGTCGAAGTGACTTCTGGAACGGGCCAAGGTTATGCCATTGCAACTTTGTTCATCATGTTTTCATCGATCTACCTTTTGTCGTGACTAATTCATGCATACTTTCATTCGCTGATGATTCACACCACTGAAAAATTTGAAAATATATCACCACATGAAATTATTGCTGACTGCTACAAAAATATGTGCATCGAGTTGCAAATTACTATGAACGAAATTCATTTTTTAACATATTTGCCACCCCAACCATACTGAGATAAGAAACTTTTGTTCTACGACTTTTTTCAAAAAGTTGAAATGCGATCCCGCGGAAGATTTTTTTCCTATGAAAAATCGATTTTTTTCATCAACTTGACGTAATTTATTCTGTTCGTATCAGGCCAAAAATTACATTTCATTATGGATTTTTAACGCATCTCTTCGCTAAGACGCTGTGTATGCATACTTGACATTTCCGGAACATATGCATATCGTTAGAAAAGTCTTAAAGTAAGGTACGTAACGAATGGTGCCAATTGCGACTTAAAAATTTCATATGGGGGTGGTCAAATTGGTCAAAACCAAAAACTTAGCGTCTGGCCGAACACATAATAAACATTTTCTCGAAACAGCTCCCTCGATTTTAGGCCTCAAGTCAAAGATAAAAAATATGTGTACCACACACCACTGAAAATTGGCCGCCTCCGTTATGAGCCATAATTTATGGCCTTTGAAGCTAAAAATATAACCTCAAAGTCTATATCTTAATTTCATTTCAAAATTATTCAAATTCATCATTATGGGGATTTTTTTAAATCTTCAATTTGGATAATGTCTCTCACAAAATTACTGATATCAAATAAAAAACCTCTATCGAGGTGAAGAACGAGTGACGAAACCGAAATCATTTTTGTGACGATAGATAATTTTTCGGTGTACTGTAAATATAAACTTGATCTACATGTGTATTGTGTATATTCGGAACGTTGCTTCATTGTGTCAGTATAGAGTCCATACTATATACTCAAAGTAAAAAAGGAGGATATTCTACAATGTTTTGAATCAGGGAGGAAAATAAGACATTTTCAGTGGATCCGAAAATTCTGTAAAATCACTTCAGAAGATCCGAATTTTCATTTTAGAAGAACCGAAAAATCGTTTGTCAAACATTTTGAAAAAAAAAAAAAAAAAATCGGTGAAACATAGATATTATTTTTTTCATATTAATCTAATTTGATTGTTTTTTTTTCTCTCTTTTTCATTCCATTGTGATATTGAATATTACTGAAACTAAACACAAATCCGACTGGAATGGATGATTTTGCGCGAACAATTGTTCCTTGGGATGTATAATAACTGAACCTCTGTGACTGTGAATAACGAAAACTCTGAATAAAAAACATTTTCTATTGCGATTGCGTTATTCACAGTTTTTACTAAAAGTAATGTTGTGAAGATATTCGATTTTAATATTAAAATTAATACTGTCAAAAAGAGAATTGAAGACAATTTTATGCACAGTAGAGAACAACTGAATTATTCAAATTTATTCACTAAAATAATAAATTGCCAAAAATATTCAAATTCCTCAAGTTTTTTTTTTATTCAATAAAATTGTAATAAAACACCGGTGCAGTTATTATAATAACAATATTTTCTCTATATAAAACGTCATCTATGTTTTCATTTCACATTAAAACAGTAACATGAAAAATCTATAACGTCAAATATCAAATTGAAAAAAAAGGCGTACATTTGACAATTTTCTTAATGCTTACAAATGGGAGTGAATAAAGCGAAACGATAGATCAGCAAACTATCATTATAACTAAAAATCATAATACAAGCGCAATGCAGATAATTGCATTTAATTGGAATTTTATGCTGTGAATAGTTTACATTGTACACGAAGACATTGATAAAAATATAATAAAGGCCGCACTGAAATTAAATAGTAAGCAAAAACATGTTTAAAATGTTTATCTTGCTCATTATCGTCATTTTCTGTTGTTGAATTTTTATTGTAATTTTGCGCTAGTAAGCAAACTGTGTATGGTGCATAATTAAGTTAAGTTTTTTTCTTAAACAATTTTTATGCAGTCAAATGCGGGTTTTTTTGATTTTTTCAAGTAGTTTGCATTTTTCGAGGGCTAAATGAATTGGTTGACTCTACTGATTACAGCTATAGCAACCAATACACACATTTTATAAGTAAACTAAAGAAATTTAAAATTATTAACAAACAATCGGTTTGTTTACTCAGAACAAACTATTTTGTTTGTAAAATGCCATCAAGAGAAAACCACAGTAGAAAAAGCTTTACATATGCTCGTTGATATGGTTTAATTGAGTTACCATTTGTTCTCATTCTTCAAATGATTTTTATCAAGTTATGTCATGGAACGAAAACAAGAGAAACACAAATTAATCGAATCGGGGACAACCGATTGAAATACTGATATGAACGATCAATAAGACCACGATCATGAACCATCACGATCAACCAATGGCAATGTTTGACTAACAGAATTCAATCAATTCCATTCAATATTTGGAAGTCTGCACCAATTAGATTTTCTGTGGATTGGCGACGAGCCAAAAATTTGAACCTTTACTCGAAAATGGATGAGTTTGGAGAATGTTGTTGTTATCACAGCAGGCAACAGCTCACGCAAGTGATGAAACCGCCTCTTTTTTCCTTTAACTCCTTGTGGAGCATAAGGCCTTAGCTTTGACCGGCCTCTTATTCTGTTGACTCGTGGATTCCAGTCCAATAGTAGGACCGCAAGCACTGAAACGGCAAATGCAAAATATGTACGGATGTACAACAGTGCCATTTCAGCGGTCTTCCGTGTTTTTCATACAAGCCTCTCATATAGATGGTAATTTTTTCTTCGATTTACAAATCTATTGAATATATCGAGAAGAGAGTATGTTATTCAGCACTTATGGCTTAGTAATGTCTGAATAAAAACATACTCTCCTTTCGATATTTTCAATAGAAATACGACTCAATTTTCTGTATCACCTGGTCCAATCAGAATGAAAAAAATCGCATTCCAGTTCTTTAAATTTGGTAAGAAAATAATATTCACAAATTTTCACTATGATTAAATTGATGCAAACAAAAATAATTTCCAAAATTCGCCACCTGTATACGATTTTAAATACATTTTGATGCGAATAAAGAAGGATTCCTCGTACCAATAAACTCCTTACTACATAGTTTTAAACGAAGGAAAATATTTTTTTAAGTGATCAAAATTCATCAAAATTTAAAGAAAAAAAACTGATGTCATTTTATGGTGCAAGTTTATATGAAACTCTCGGAGACTCGGTATAGAGCACTCTCAAAGTGAAAAAAGTCCAGATCGGGATTTAGATGATATGGAATGCGATTTTTTTCATTCTTATTTCACCGTGTTGATATAGAAAATTGAGTAGTATTTGTAAATCGAAGAAAAAAATTAATTAGTTTTTTCATTTTTCGCGATTTTTTATCATCTACATTATCGTAGATATATGGTCCTCCTCGTTCATAAAAAAATCCATTTTGTCGGCGTAAAAATAAAATTCCGATTGTTGCGAGCAAAAGAACTCTAGACAAGCTTGAGATCAAAAACACGACATATCGCTTATTTACTTTTGCTCAGATGTTGGGTATGTCGTGGTTTTGTTCTCAACTTTATGTCGAATTTTTGCTCTCGATTATGATAAGTGGTATTGTTTTACTCCAAACAAAAATACGTGCTATTTTTACGCATAAGAAAATTAAGTGTTGGTTTTATTCAGGCTATCAAATAAAAAAATGATACCAGTTCTTTGTTTTTTAAAAGAAAGTATTATTGAATTAAAAACATTTTTTATAATTGAGTTCTTGTTCTTATTTATCCATTTGATGATATTGTATACAAATGGAGAAGTTATCTAATAAAAATGGTAAAAACCTTTCATTGCTTTTTTCTTTGCACGTTTTTGTTTTGTTCTTTTTATTTATTTCATTACTCAATGCTCATTCGCCGTTTAGAAACACAGAAGTTCAGTGAAAATATGCGTGCCTGCTTACTTAGTTATGTCAATTTGCACTCATTTCATAACAGTTGTTAATTAAAACATTTATAAATTTATAACTATATAAATGAGGCACTTATAAAAGGCAACACATGTCTGTGTATATGTATATATGTTAGTTTAAATATGTAAGTGTGTTTGCGTACAGCTCGATTTGTTTCCATATGTGTTGTGAAATGGAATAATCAAAAAGCATAGTCTACTCACATTTTCTATCTCTAAATTAATTTCAAGAATAAAATTAAACTAGACATTCAAGTGTTTATATATAAAACGTTGTTTTCGCTCCAGAAAATAAGGAAATTATACATACATCGTGAGTAATGTAGTTAATGCATTACCCAAAATGCGATTTGCTGCAAGTAAAATAAGCGATTCAGCTGTTCGTTATCACACTTGCAAGGAGCAGCTCGTAAAGATTTTGCATAATGTAACAATTTTGCGCGCAAACATAGTCATATATACATACCCGCATCAAGTAAACCGAAATTACACAGTTTTGGAAGACTGACCAATAAGCTCTACCTTGGTAGACTTTTGGTGTTTGATTGTGGTGTTCAAATACAATATTCAAATGTATCGCAATTGTCGCATGCGTCTGTTTTTGTGAGTGCAAAATAACCATTAAAGTGCACATGCGTGTTGTATTATATAATCCAAAAAACGTACACGCCCTTTTCGTCTTGCGTCAAATTTAATTTAAATTTAAAAGGGTTTGCCAGCGAATATATTTGTATTTGAATTTACAGATTGACTATCAAAATATAGTGAGAGCCGACGATTGGCAGAAATGATTTTTTTTTTTATTTTCTAAAATTTACATACTTACTAAAGTATGAAGTTTACAATCTTTTGGTTAAACATACTTAACCATTTAAAAAATCATTTTCAAAATTGAAATAATTCATAAATTATTGAAAGCAAAAAAATGTTTTTTTCTTTTTAATTGAGATGAAAAATGTTTTGCACCATGTCAAAAACGAGGTATAATATCAATTTAAAGTTTTGAACAAATATTCTAAAATATAAGTCACTAAATTCTACTGATACATGTGTAATGTGTATTGAAAAATGAATTGTTATGAAAACGACGATGTAGAATAATCGAGAAAAATGCTTTGACAAAAAAAATCAATTTCAAATTACAGTTCATATCAAAACATTATGAATTGAAGGTGGAAACGGTTTACACTCTTATATTTTTGTCGTTTTTTTATATTCAATTTTGTTCGAAAATATACTATTCGTGGTTCAAATAGATTTTGGTATAAGTTTTTCATAGTTTTTGTTGCTTTTCTTACCGTTATTTTATTTTCCATTTTTCTTTAGTGTTTCTTTGAATTTGATCGTATTTTATTATTCCAAGACATTCGTAATAGAGAATGGCGTTTTAATTATTTCTTTTGACTCGTTTCTCGATTATTCAGAAATCATTTAGATAAAATTTACCCAAAATTGGTCAATTATGTTAATTTTTTTGTTTGCGATCCGCACAAACGTATATAACCCGAAAGCTATAGTAAAAAAAAAAAATAAAAAAAAAACGATGCAGTTAACAAAGAAAATGAGATGGTGAAGACGAGCGTCCAACCACAAATTGTTTATACGTAGCGTAATTATTTTAATTTCTTTTAAAAAGTCATCGTTTTTCTTCACGCATTTGTTATGAGACGTCCGTTAAAAAGAAAAAAATTGCAAGTGAGAGTCGAATACCCATGACACACAAAAATGTGCATATTTTAAAAAGCAGCAAAGATACACCCGAACAAAATTGAGCGGATTTCAATGGATATGTGAGCGTTCGTTGGATGATGATGATGAAAGCAAAAATTATTAATTGGCTATAATTTATCGTTAAGCAAGAGAAGTTATGCTGAACGGCCGCCTTTTCAAAGTTTTTGATTGGATGGATTTCTTTTCTATTTATTTTGATTGCATATTGTTTAAGGCTATAAAGTCGAAATCTCAGTTCAGATATTTTTATGGGAAGCAAAGAAGCCGTTAGCCATCCGTAATTATCTTTTCGTCCAATAAGATGCCACAGATAACGATTATACCGAAACAAAAAAACACACATTTTCATTCATTATTGATTTCAAATCAATGATTTGTAATAAAGTGAATTGAATGGATAACTATATCGCTAAATATTAGTTATTATTTTTCAAAGTAATCCACAATTCAACCAAATTAATTTTATAATTGATAAAAAGAGATGAACAAAAATATTCGAAAAATATCACTAGGAAATGATGAATAACATCAAAAAATCTAGTTGATCCTCTAACGAATTTATGTAAGAATGAAAAAAAATTTCGCTTGTGCAACTATATATTTACTCAAGATTTCACTGTGTTTGTACAGAAAAATAAGAACAATGAAGATAAAAGTTGCACAACAAAAACAATAGAGACCAAGGTGTGAACTGGGCGCTAACATTCGTTGAATTGTAGTTATCCATTTTATCACAAAGAAACGTCATCAATAGTTTTTTTGTAGGTTAGTCGTTATTACAATTGCTTTGGATGGCTTAAAAATACTGTTATTGTTCGTGGTTTGTTTGTGACTTTTATAAATTTGCTTCACACGCACAGCCAAACCAGAGAACGAACTTCAAAAGCAGACAAACCGTATATGATCTTGGTCATGAACGAATTCTATGCTTATGCTGGCGTGAAAAATTTATGGGACAATTGTGTGGAATTCGCGGTGTTTGCACAAAATGCAATGAGAGGCATTTTGTGGTGTATACATAAATGGCGTCTTGCACGCGTCCATCAATATCACACTCACGCACAAGTGTTTTTAAAAAGATCATCACGTCCAGTGTATTGGGTATTTTCATGCTAACCAGTTGCGTGATGATTTCGAAAGGAAAATATCCAATTTGAATTCGTGTGATCATGAAAACTTGGCTTTCCCTATTGTTTTATTCAACACATAAACATTCTTTATTCGATTCATAAAATTCAGCTTCAAGCGTGGAATACTTGAATGAACTATCGCACGAATTTTTGCGTTATTCACTACCAACTAGATTATCTCGACTCGTTTGGATCGCATGATGAACTGGAATTCAAATGACATTTTCCTTTATGAATTCCATTCTCAACTGATAATAGTCATGAAAAGTTTCTTGTGTCTTCCAAAGCCATTCTCCATTTACAAACACTTCGCAGTCTCTTATCAGATGCTTGCTTCCTGCTAATATTTTATAAAATTTTACTAGTGATCTCGTGGTGGCGTCAATATTTACCTATTCAAACACCTTCACAATAAATTCATATAATTTCACATTATTATTTTTTAGGTAAGGCATATATTTTCGATTAACTTGGAATTTTTGCATAATATCACGTCTAATTTAATGATGAAAGAAATTATTTATTCGTAAAATATTTGGAAAAACTATCAAATTTACGCATTACAATAAAATGACAGCATTTCATTCTGAAATCCAGTATGATATGTTTATGATGTCATAGTCACTTCCAGTCCAATCCAAACGTTTGTTCATAATATTAAAACTGGAATTTTCCCCTTATTTTACACGACTCGAACCGTTATATTGTGTGAAAGAGTACGATCAAAGTAGAAAGAGTAAGAGAGCACAGTATAGAGCATGCCTTTGAAGCAGCACAATAAGGTATAAGAGTACATATACATTGTCAATACATGCTCTTGACAGCCTCACCTATCAAACACAAAGGAAGCATTCTATTCATAAGTATTTGAAGGCGTGGCTAATAGTTCTTAATCTGAGTCAATTTTTGGAGACACAGCAAGAAGAAAGGATGCTGTAAAGATGTTTATTATTTTGAGAGTTTTTTATTTATTTTTCAATTTTGCGAATAATTTTCGTGTCAGATATTCATTTCATGTGAAAATTGAAAACAAAACAGTTCTGTATATCTCTAGTTTCATTGAATCTTCAATAAATTCGAATGTTTTATTGAGACGTTTACAAAATTTATTGAAGTTTCCCCAATGACACACTGCCGAATACTGGAAGTATTTTTCTTAATGTATTGCCGTTGTACTTTAAACGTCATATGATATAAAGCAATATGTTCGTTTCTTTCCATCCTCTGACGCCGCATATTATTATTGTGCACACTTGAATGCGATATCGTTGTAGTGGTCATTCATGTTTAAACACAACACATGCTCGTCGTGGTTTTTTCAAGCATTCATAATATATATGTATGGTCTTATATTTGTGTTAGTATGCGGTTTTCCCTTTGCTTCACATTGTTCGTTAGTGGTTATCGTATTTTTCTCTTTCTATCTCGCATGCAGGAGCGTTAGGCGCCCACAATTGATTAATAAGCTATAGCATCGACCAAACATAGCACACACCTTTACTGCACACTAAATTTTAATCCGTTTCAGTTAAGTTGAATGTTTCATTCATACATGTCGTCAATAAGTATTCTCGTAACAACTGAATCTCTTTTGTGAGGTTTTCGTCAGAAAAGCAAATTGATTTCAAATAGTGAACGCATTAACGATGCCAAAACTCTTCTATCTGGCTTGGCGATATGGTTATCATGCAGACACATTTAAATTCAGCTGATAATTACTCGAATTCAAACCATCACGGCAAAATTGATGTGACAAATAACAACTTTTAAGAATATCGAACATTTGTGATTAAATATTATTGGTTTCTAAAATGTGAAAAGTGTTAAATTAAACTGTAAAATTAATTTAAAATGGTGATAAAGATCAATTAATGAAGTAAAATTTCCGAACGCATATTTTTTTTGTGAAGTTTTGTAAAGCTCATACTAATCAGATTTATATCACAAGGGCAGAAAACTTGAACTTCCGACGGCAATATTAGACTTGATCCATAATAATTAGATAGATAAAATAAATGTTTCAAAATTTGATGACTGAAGTTATTTTAAATCCATCGTTTTTTTTTTAACTCAACTCTTAATCTGAAACAATTAAATGAAATGTATGATTTTCCATCAATTATTTTTGTTGCTCAAAAGACTGAATAAAATTATCAGTCAAAAGTTATTAACATTTAGGAATGAATGTGGAAAAAAAATGCTATCTATCAGTTTAATTTATTGCGTGTGGGATGTTGTTGTTTTACCACTATAATTCGTCAAAGTCGTGTCAAACTCAATAAATTTAATTTAAAATACAATTTAATGTTGAACATATCTTATTGCGCGAAAGTTACTATTCCATAGTTAAATAATTTAATAAATGATAAAATTTTCATATTCTGTTTAAAATAATCACACATTATTAATATTCTGCACCAATAGCATTTCATCGCCATAGTTGCTTTAAGAAGTAAAAATACGGAGTCATCGAATTGCCGCCAAAAACGATTAAATAGAAAAATTGATAAAAATCGGTGTTATTTATTTTTTCAGATGTGATAACAGTTGTATAATGGAGTAAATATTAGGTTTTAAACAAACTGAAAAAAAAAGAAAAATCTTTATAAAAAATAATATCGATGAATGTGAACCCTGTGGTAATTAACTATAAAGATTTTGGGTTGACTGCCCAAAGCGTGTTTGACAACATATTTTCCACCTATGACATAATATACTGATCACTTTAAATAAACTTAAATCCCTAAGTTGAAAATAATGCTCAGTTATTAAGTATATTAAATAAATGCGTCTTAACGTTTGACTATTTTTGAGCGAGAAATCAAGTGCGATACCAAAGTCAATTGAAAATATACTGACTACAGTGGGAAAAATGAATATATTAGGAAAACATCAACGGTCGATGGTCGGTTAACGGCCGTCGCATCTATACCATGCTTGACTGCAATCAATTCAAATTCGATTTTGCATCATCAAATGCAATTGCTACCACAATCAAAACCATACCAATATTCGAACTTGACCGCCAAATACAAAAACATTATTTCGTTGGTACACACGTTGCTTAATCGAACGCAACTATCGGTAATAACAGCGAAATTGCCATTCATCGATAAACTAAACCGAACTAAGTAAACTAAACTGAAACCAGCTCGTCAACTATGAGCCAATTGAGCACAGTTTACGCCACCAAAAGACGGCGTAGAAATGGTAAAAGGTAAGTTCTATGAATTTTTGAACACATTTCAGAAATTAAAAATATTACTAATTTCACAAAAGATAATTTAAATTTAGTGATAAAAAATATGTGTCTAATATGTTTTCCGATTTAATTTGCGATATCTTAGAGAGTAATAGTGATTATATGTGATAAGTTAATCTTGAATTGACGTTTTAAATTATTATGACAAAACAAAACATATGTAACAATTTAATAGGACATTAATATCACCATCGGCTTGTGCTACGCATTCAAGTGAGTAAAAAAGATCAAAGGGCTTCCTGCATATAAAGTGAAAAAAACGTTTCTTTCGTTTTTTTTTTCAATTTTGAACAGTATCTTTTTTAACGCTTTTTACTAAAAGAACATTATGATGCTTTTGGAAAAGTGAAAAGCAAAAAAAAAACGAAATAAAATGCGAAGGAGTAAAATCGAAAAAAACGAAAAGTCGGTGTGTTTTTTCCAGGGACCCCCTACGCAATTTTTCGATCACAACCACACCCCCCGCCTCAAAAAAAAAATTTTTACGTTAAGCAACCGTAATCATAAGTAATTGCCTTTTTTCTCTCGTGTGAACGATGCAGTTTGAAATCGAAATTCTGTTGAAGTTTTTAGAACTATTGAAAGGCAGCCCGAGTATTACAATTCATATGAATCACCAATTGTATTTAATGTTCATAACAAATATAATATGGACACTCGCCCGAATGTCGGTCTATTTGTTTGAATTTTCAACTTCAATCTAATATTTAAATTTTTTGATTTTAATGAAAAAATTATCACTTTATACACAATTCGATGCAGAATTTAATTGTGGTTCATTTCGCGTTTCTCAAAAGATAGTACTTTCCAAAAATGTATTATTTTTTTCCATTCTTTCGTCATAACATCGAAAACTCCAAATGTCGGATATTCGTCGTCCAATTCTCGGCTCCCTAATCTCGACATATTTCATGCGTTTTCACTACAAAACTTAAACAACTTTAAGTTTTAACAGCCCATGAACGCACTATTTACATTGAGGTAAACAATAAAAAATATTGGAGATAAAATTATTAGATTGATATAGTTTTGCTCCATACTTAATTTAATTTATTTTTCTTCAGTAAAATGGCAAAAATATTACGTAGATCAGTACGTATAATATTTTTAGTTTGAATTTCACAATGATCCAAATGCGAATTTAACTGTCACATCTGTCAAATCCAAAGTGTTTCACTTGAAACTTCGGTGCTTTATATGTCGGCAATTGGACGATTTATTCCGGAATAATGTTACAGTGAAAAATGGAAAATAAATATAATTGATTTTCTTTATATTTTCAATATTTATGTTCAATAGTTAAATTAAACTATCTACAATTCGCAGACATAATTTTTTTTCAAAGAAGTTTTTTTTTCATATTAAAAAATTCATTTTACCGGCTTGTATAAAAATGACATAGTTTAACTTTTGACGTGAAAAAGTGATAAAAATGCCGAATTTTTTGAACCTAATTTGTGAAAGCAATAATAGATTTTTGATTAAAATTTGGATTATAATAAAGAGATTTGATCTTTCATAATTTACTTTTAAAAATGAAATTAAAACGATTTTTAAATTTTTAATTTCAATTCGCCTCTCGGTATTCCGACATTTGGTATTATCAATTTGATAATAAAATTACTGATCCTCTTATGTTCTAATTAATAAATGAATGGTATTGGCTAGTATGGTCCAAGTGCGTGTGTGGGCGCGTGTGTATTTTTGTTAGTTTGTGGTGGCTTCAATAACGCCACAAAATTTTGCTTGAATAACGCAAACTTATATGTATTTTGCGATGTGTGCAGAATTTGCAAAACATAATAACGAGCAAAAATTAATTCTAATAAAGTATTAAAATAGTTGTATTAAAAAGAAATTATATAAATCATACCCAAATTATTCACGCAAAAGCGATTCAGTTCATGCCATAGTAATAAAGCAGAGATTACTAATCAAACAAACCAACATCAGAATTTATATTGAAATCTGATTTTGGTATGTTTGTTGACTTGATATTTTGTTGTGTAAACTGCATATACAGTTTTTCACGACACAGCCATTCATCGGATTGGTTTTTTCTTCAATTGGCAATGGAGAAATTACATTTCGATCTGGGTGTATGTCGTTCAAAAGTAATTAAGTTGTTTACATTTGAAAAAAAGAAAATGATTTATAACTTAATGAAATATTGATAAATTGGCAAATATTTCAACGCATATACTAAGACTTAGTAACTAAGTAGTAGACTGTGGTTGACGACAGCGTCGAAACACTGCATCGAGGTCGCAATTCGCGATCGAGACGAAATTATTGTTTATGAGCTTCGTAAAATATGAAAAATGCCAACAATCACAAGCAATTAGTTTTCGTTTAATCGTTGATACTTTTTCATTCATTCTTCACTGAGTTATCTCCCATCTTCAAGTATGTGTAATGTATGTTCAGAAGTACTGAAGGTTTTTGAAATACACTTTGCAACTAAACGATATATATATATAATCTGCGATTTAATTACAAAATACATGGTTACCATAAAAAACATAGGAAATAACAAAAAATGGGATAAATCCTACGTTTTCACTTCTTTAATTGTTCATTATGCCATCGTGGGTATATCAAAGATAAATTTGAATATTGATTTTAAAATATTACCGAATTAATTTAGTTTGATTCACATAGAAATTTTCATTATTTCAGATAAATGAATGAAAACTTTTCTGAAATGAAATATTTACGTAAAAGGCATAAATCTTACTTTTCTAACAGTTATATTATTCTGTTGAAATATAAACTCAGTAATTTTTCGAGCAAAATCGTCGATTTTATGATATATATACCCAGATTTTGAATTTTATTTTATGTGGAAAGAGCTAACTTTTTCTAATCAACATGGCTAAAATAAATTTTTTCTGTGCCTTTTTATGGCAGCTTTCGACATTATGGAAAAATATTTGATTACAATACTTTAGTGCATACAATGGTGTATGTGGAAAACTAAAATCTTCCAATTAGTTGATAGTTCTTTCACAGTTTTAGATACACATTTGAAATAACTTCGGGCGTTTTATTTGTTCCTTTTACATTCCGTTTGAGATTTATTCTGAGTATACCTGAATATGTACAACTTATTGTGTTGGAACCTAGATATTTACTGGCTCTTCAACGGAAATCGAAAGCATACTTTAATGATGATTGCATCTTAATTTCCCTTCAGCTTCTATTTTTTGCCGCAGTATATTTTAATTTCTCCGATTCATTCATCATACTGTTATTAAAATTCCAAACGAAAAATAACCACCACTGAATTATACTCGCATCAGTTCGTTTCTTTCCTCAATTTTTTTTAAATTAATAACAATATTTAAATAATACATATAATAAATAGCACATGTTCTGCAGATTCAGTAATCCAGCGATTTTCATCAGAGTTAATTTCAAATTAAACTGGTCAATGGCTTGTTCAAATATTTCTGACTTAAATTTGTTGCTCTAATTTCATCATATTTGCAAATCAAAAAAATCATAATGAAAAATTACATATTTTTTATTAAAAGAATCGTTCAACAACTTGTGTTTCAATTGTTAGTTCACAAACGAGATAGGACATATTACGATTTTCATCATGAGAATATTAAAATTTGCTATATTCAAAGTAAAACATCTGTTTCAAAGGCAATTTCAAAGATATTCCTCCACAGAACTCTATAAAAACTTTTCAGTTTCTTTTAAAGGGTTTTTGTTACAAAAACTCTTGAGAAAAAATGTGTTTGATCATTTGGATAATTGTTATCGTTAACGTTTTGTGTTTGATTCTTCATTACAATGTAAAAGAAATAATTGTAATTCAGTGTATTTCAGCGTCAAAATTTCATATTTGATTTTTTTTGTCTTAACTTAGACGGAAGCATGATTAGATGATTTTTTTCCTACGAGAAATATTTCTCCAACTTTAAGTTGGCCAGTTCCATTGACCAATTCCGTTGCCTCAACAAATACTACCGAACCAGAAAACGGCCATGTAATTGCTAGGGGACATTCGTAGCAATTCTAGTAAGCTAATTTTATTTACGTATTCGCTAATCGCTTACTAGTATTACTAGTGAGTACACTAGTGCTGCTAGTAGCTGCTAGTTTTTCTAGTGTTTTGAAATTACCTAGACGTATCGTATGATACATAAAAGAAACAACAGTAGTGCTTAAGTCGCTTGTAAACGAACCAAGTGAATAGCGGAGACGCTCGATAACGAAGTGAGTGTATTGCGGCAACGGATAACAACGTTCGTTGTCGCTATTCACTCACTTCGTTTTCGTGCGTCTCCGCTATTCACTTGGTTCGTTTGCAAGCGACT